>NW_026969082.1:0-55490 GCF_028390025.1 Pseudophryne corroboree
AAATTCAGGGCTATGTCGTGTAGATGATGGCCTAACAGGAGGCTTTAAAATTTTCTTTCTAGTGTCCTTCGTTTGGGAGAAAAATGCAAAGGTACAAGACAGGTTTTCCTTGCCAATATCTCTCTTTTGCAAAGAGCTGCGCATTGGAAAATTCCGGGCTATGTCGTGTAGATGATTGCCTAACAGGAGGCTTTAAAATTTTAATTCTAGTGTCCTTCGTTTGGGAGAAAAATGCAAAGGTACAAGACAGCTTTTCCTTGCCAATATCTCTCTTTTGCAAAGAGCTGCGCATTGGAAAATTCAGAGCTATGTCGTGTAGATGATGGCCTAACAGGAGGCTTTAAAATTATCTTTCTAGTGTCCTTCGTTTGGGAGAAAAATGCAAAGGTACAAGACAGCTTTTCCTTGCCAATATCTCTCTTTTGCAAAGAGCTGCGCATTGGAAAATTCAGGGCTATGTCGTGTAGATGATGGCCTAACAGGAGGCTTTAAAATTTTAATTCTAGTGTCCTTCGTTTGGGAGAAAAATGCAAAGGTACAAGACAGCTTTTCCTTGCCAATATCTCTCTTTTTGCAAAGAGCTGCGCATTGGAAAATTCAGGGCTATGTCGTGTAGATGATGGCCTAACAGGAGGCTTTAAAATTTTAATTCTAGTGTCCTTCGTTTGGGAGAAAAATGCAAAGGTACAAGACAGCTTTTCCTTGCCAATATCTCTCTTTTGCAAAGAGCTGCGCATTGGAAAATTCAGGGCTATGTCGTGTAGATGATGGCCTAACAGGAGGCTTTAAAATTTTCTTTCTAGTGACCTTCGTTTGGGAGAAAAATGCAAAGGTACAAGACAGCTTTTCCTTGCCAATATCTCTCTTTTGCAAAGAGCTGCGCATTGGAAAATTCAGGGCTATGTCGTGTAGATGATGGCCTAACAGGAGGCTTTAAAATTTTCTTTCTAGTGTCCTTCGTTTGGGAGAAAAATGCAAAGGTACAAGACAGCTTTTCCTTGCCAATATCTCTCTTTTGCAAAGAGCTGCGCATTGGAAAATTCAGAGCTATGTCGTGTAGATGATGGCCTAACAGGAGGCTTTAAAATTTTCTTTCTAGTGTCCTTCGTTTGGGAGAAAAATGCAAAGGTACAAGACAGCTTTTCCTTGCCAATATCTCTCTTTTGCAAAGAGCTGCGCATTGGAAAATTCAGGGCTATGTCGTGTAGATGATGGCCTAACAGGAGGCTTTAAAATTTTAATTCTAGTGTCCTTCGTTTGGGAGAAAAATGCAAAGGTACAAGACAGCTTTTCCTTGCCAATATCTCTCTTTTGCAAAGAGCTGCGCATTGGAAAATTCAGGGCTATGTCGTGTAGATGATGGCCTAACAGGAGGCTTTAAAATTTTAATTCTAGTGTCCTTCGTTTGGGAGAAAAATGCAAAGGTACAAGACAGCTTTTCCTTGCCAATATCTCTCTTTTGCAAAGAGCTGCGCATTGGAAAATTCAGGGCTATGTCGTGTAGATGATGGCCTAACAGGAAGCTTTAAAATTTTCTTTCTAGTGTCCTTCGTTTGGGAGAAAAATGCAAAGGTACAAGACAGCTTTTCCTTGCCAATATCTCTCTTTTGCAAAGAGCTGCGCATTGGAAAATTCAGGGCTATGTCGTGTAGATGATGGCCTAACAGGAGGCTTTAAAATTATCTTTCTAGTGTCCTTCGTTTGGGAGAAAAATGCAAAGGTACAAGACAGCTTTTCCTTGCCAATATCTCTCTTTTGCAAAGAGCTGCGCATTGGAAAATTCAGGGCTATGTCGTGTAGATGATGGCCTAACAGGAGGCTTTAAAATTTTAATTCTAGTGTCCTTCGTTTGGGAGAAAAATGCAAAGGTACAAGACAGCTTTTCCTTGCCAATATCTCTCTTTTGCAAAGAGCTGCGCATTGGAAAATTCAGGGCTATGTCGTGTAGATGATGGCCTAACAGGAGGCTTTAAAATTTTAATTCTAGTGTCCTTCGTTTGGGAGAAAAATGCAAAGGTACAAGACAGCTTTTCCTTGCCAATATCTCTCTTTTGCAAAGAGCTGCGCATTGGAAAATTCAGGGCTATGTCGTGTAGATGATGGCCTAACAGGAGGCTTTAAAATTTTCTTTCTAGTGTCCTTCGTTTGGGAGAAAAATGCAAAGGTACAAGACAGCTTTTCCTTGCCAATATCTCTCTTTTGCAAAGAGCTGCGCATTGGAAAATTCAGGGCTATGTCGTGTAGATGATGGCCTAACAGGAGGCTTTAAAATTATCTTTCTAGTGTCCTTCGTTTGGGAGAAAAATGCAAAGGTACAAGACAGCTTTTCCTTGCCAATATCTCTCTTTTGCAAAGAGCTGCGCATTGGAAAATTCAGGGCTATGTCGTGTAGATGATGGCCTAACAGGAGGCTTTAAAATTTTAATTCTAGTGTCCTTCGTTTGGGAGAAAAATGCAAAGGTAC
Source organism: Pseudophryne corroboree (assembly GCF_028390025.1). Taxonomy (NCBI): domain Eukaryota; kingdom Metazoa; phylum Chordata; class Amphibia; order Anura; family Myobatrachidae; genus Pseudophryne; species Pseudophryne corroboree. Next base: position 2,465 of record NW_026969082.1, read on the forward strand.
AAGACAGCTTTTCCTTGCCAATATCTCTCTTTTGCAAAGAGCTGCGCATTGGAAAATTCAGGGCTATGTCGTGTAGATGATGGCCTAACAGGAGGCTTTAAAATTATCTTTCTAGTGTCCTTCGTTTGGGAGAAAAATGCAAAGGTACAAGACAGCTTTTCCTTGCCAATATCTCTCTTTTGCAAAGAGCTGCGCATTGGAAAATTCAGGGCTATGTCGTGTAGATGATGGCCTAACAGGAGGCTTTAAAATTTTAATTCTAGTGTCCTTCGTTTGGGAGAAAAATGCAAAGGTACAAGACAGCTTTTCCTTGCCAATATCTCTCTTTTGCAAAGAGCTGCGCATTGGAAAATTCAGGGCTATGTCGTGTAGATGATGGCCTAACAGGAGGCTTTAAAATTATCTTTCTAGTGTCCTTCGTTTGGGAGAAAAATGCAAAGGTACAAGACAGCTTTTCCTTGCCAATATCTCTCTTTTGCAAAGAGCTGCGCATTGGAAAATTCAGGGCTATGTCGTGTAGATGATGGCCTAACAGGAGGCTTTAAAATTTTCTTTCTAGTGTCCCTTCGTTTGGGAGAAAAATGCAAAGGTACAAGACAGCTTTTCCTTGCCAATATCTCTCTTTTGCAAAGAGCTGCGCATTGGAAAATTCAGGGCTATGTCGTGTAGATGATGGCCTAACAGGAGGCTTTAAAATTATCTTTCTAGTGTCCTTCGTTTGGGAGAAAAATGCAAAGGTACAAGACAGCTTTTCCTTGCCAATATCTCTCTTTTGCAAAGAGCTGCGCATTGGAAAATTCAGGGCTATGTCGTGTAGATGATGGCCTAACAGGAGGCTTTAAAATTTTAATTCTAGTGTCCTTCGTTTGGGAGAAAAATGCAAAGGTACAAGACAGCTTTTCCTTGCCAATATCTCTCTTTTGCAAAGAGCTGCGCATTGGAAAATTCAGGGCTATGTCGTGTAGATGATGGCCTAACAGGAGGCTTTAAAATTTTAATTCTAGTGTCCTTCGTTTGGGAGAAAAATGCAAAGGTACAAGACAGCTTTTCCTTGCCAATATCTCTCTTTTGCAAAGAGCTGCGCATTGGAAAATTCAGGGCTATGTCGTGTAGATGATGGCCTAACAGGAGGCTTTAAAATTTTCTTTCTAGTGTCCTTCGTTTGGGAGAAAAATGCAAAGGTACAAGACAGCTTTTCCTTGCCAATATCTCTCTTTTGCAAAGAGCTGCGCATTGGAAAATTCAGGGCTATGTCGTGTAGATGATGGCCTAACAGGAGGCTTTAAAATTATCTTTCTAGTGTCCTTCGTTTGGGAGAAAAATGCAAAGGTACAAGACAGCTTTTCCTTGCCAATATCTCTCTTTTGCAAAGAGCTGCGCATTGGAAAATTCAGGGCTATGTCGTGTAGATGATGGCCTAACAGGAGGCTTTAAAATTTTAATTCTAGTGTCCTTCGTTTGGGAGAAAAATGCAAAGGTACAAGACAGCTTTTCCTTGCCAATATCTCTCTTTTGCAAAGAGCTGCGCATTGGAAAATTCAGGGCTATGTCGTGTAGATGATGGCCTAACAGGAGGCTTTAAAATTATCTTTCTAGTGTCCTTCGTTTGGGAGAAAAATGCAAAGGTACAAGACAGCTTTTCCTTGCCAATATCTCTCTTTTGCAAAGAGCTGCGCATTGGAAAATTCAGGGCTATGTCGTGTAGATGATGGCCTAACAGGAGGCTTTAAAATTTTAATTCTAGTGTCCTTCGTTTGGGAGAAAAATGCAAAGGTACAAGACAGCTTTTCCTTGCCAATATCTCTCTTTTGCAAAGAGCTGCGCATTGGAAAATTCAGGGCTATGTCGTGTAGATGATGGCCTAACAGGAGGCTTTAAAATTTTAATTCTAGTGTCCTTCGTTTGGGAGAAAAATGCAAAGGTACAAGACAGCTTTTCCTTGCCAATATCTCTCTTTTGCAAAGAGCTGCGCATTGGAAAATTCAGGGCTATGTCGTGTAGATGATGTCCTAACAGGAGGCTTTAAAATTTTAATTCTAGTGTCCTTCGTTTGGGAGAAAAATGCAAAGGTACAAGACAGCTTTTCCTTGCCAATATCTCTCTATTGCAAAGAGCTACGCATTGGAAAATTCAGGGCTATGCCGTGTAGATGAAGCACTAACAGGAGGCTTTAAAATTTTAATTCTAGTGTCCTTCGTTTGGGAGAAAAATGCAAAGGTACAAGACAGCTTTTCCTTGCCAATATCTCTCTTTTGCAAAGAGCTGCGCATTGAAAAATTCAGGGCTATGTCGTGTAGATGATGGCCTAACAGGAGGCTTTCAAATTTTCTTTCTAGTGTCCTTCGTTTGGGAGAAAAATGCAAAGGTACAAGACAGCTTTTCCTTGCCAATATCTCTCTTTTGCAAAGAGCTGCGCATTGGAAAATTCAGGGCTATGTCGTGTAGATGATGGCCTAACAGGAGGCTTTAAAATTTTCTTTCTAGTGTCCTTCGTTTGGGAGAAAAATGCAAAGGTACAAGACAGCTTTTCCTTGCCAATATCTCTCTTTTGCAAAGAGCTGCGCATTGGAAAATTCAGAGCTATGTCGTGTAGATGATGGCCTAACAGGAGGCTTTAAAATTATCTTTCTAGTGTCCTTCGTTTGGGAGAAAAATGCAAAGGTACAAGACAGCTTTTCCTTGCCAATATCTCTCTTTTGCAAAGAGCTGCGCATTGGAAAATTCAGGGCTATGTCGTGTAGATGATGGCCTAACAGGAGGCTTTAAAATTTTAATTCTAGTGTCCTTCGTTTGGGAGAAAAATGCAAAGGTACAAGACAGCTTTTCCTTGCCAATATCTCTCTTTTGCAAAGAGCTGCGCATTGGAAAATTCAGGGCTATGTCGTGTAGATGATGGCCTAACAGGAGGCTTTAAAATTTTCTTTCTAGTGACCTTCGTTTGGGAGAAAAATGCAAAGGTACAAGACAGCTTTTCCTTGCCAATATCTCTCTTTTGCAAAGAGCTGCGCATTGGAAAATTCAGGGCTATGTCGTGTAGATGATGGCCTAACAGGAGGCTTTAAAATTTTCTTTCTAGTGTCCTTCGTTTGGGAGAAAAATGCAAAGGTACAAGACAGCTTTTCCTTGCCAATATCTCTCTTTTGCAAAGAGCTGCGCATTGGAAAATTCAGGGCTATGTCGTGTAGATGATGGCCTAACAGGAGGCTTTAAAATTTTAATTCTAGTGTCCTTCGTTTGGGAGAAAAATGCAAAGGTACAAGACAGCTTTTCTTTGCCAATATCTCTCTATTGCAAAGAGCTACGCATTGGAAAATTCAGGGCTATGCCGTGTAGATGAAGCACTAACAGGAGGCTTTAACATTTTCTTTCTAGTGTCCTTCGTTTGGGAGAAAAATGCAAAGGTACAAGACAGCTTTTCCTTGCCAATATCTCTCTTTTGCAAAGAGCTGCGCATTGGAAAATTCAGGGCTATGTCGTGTAGATGATGGCCTAACAGGAGGCTTTAAAATTTTCTTTCTAGTGTCCTTCGTTTGGGAGAAAAATGCAAAGGTACAAGACAGCTTTTCCTTGCCAATATCTCTCTTTTGCAAAGAGCTGCGCATTGGAAAATTCAGGGCTATGTCGTGTAGATGATGTCCTAACAGGAGGCTTTAAAATTTTAATTCTAGTGTCCTTCGTTTGGGAGAAAAATGCAAAGGTACAAGACAGCTTTTCCTTGCCAATATCTCTCTATTGCAAAGAGCTACGCATTGGAAAATTCAGGGCTATGCCGTGTAGATGAAGCACTAACAGGAGGCTTTAAAATTTTAATTCTAGTGTCCTTCGTTTGGGAGAAAAATGCAAAGGTACAAGACAGCTTTTCCTTGCCAATATCTCTCTTTTGCAAAGAGCTGCGCATTGAAAAATTCAGGGCTATGTCGTGTAGATGATGGCCTAACAGGAGGCTTTCAAATTTTCTTTCTAGTGTCCTTCGTTTGGGAGAAAAATGCAAAGGTACAAGACAGCTTTTCCTTGCCAATATCTCTCTTTTGCAAAGAGCTGCGCATTGGAAAATTCAGGGCTATGTCGTGTAGATGATGGCCTAACAGGAGGCTTTAAAATTTTCTTTCTAGTGTCCTTCGTTTGGGAGAAAAATGCAAAGGTACAAGACAGCTTTTCCTTGCCAATATCTCTCTTTTGCAAAGAGCTGCGCATTGGAAAATTCAGAGCTATGTCGTGTAGATGATGGCCTAACAGGAGGCTTTAAAATTATCTTTCTAGTGTCCTTCGTTTGGGAGAAAAATGCAAAGGTACAAGACAGCTTTTCCTTGCCAATATCTCTCTTTTGCAAAGAGCTGCGCATTGGAAAATTCAGGGCTATGTCGTGTAGATGATGGCCTAACAGGAGGCTTTAAAATTTTAATTCTAGTGTCCTTCGTTTGGGAGAAAAATGCAAAGGTACAAGACAGCTTTTCCTTGCCAATATCTCTCTTTTGCAAAGAGCTGCGCATTGGAAAATTCAGGGCTATGTCGTGTAGATGATGGCCTAACAGGAGGCTTTAAAATTTTCTTTCTAGTGACCTTCGTTTGGGAGAAAAATGCAAAGGTACAAGACAGCTTTTCCTTGCCAATATCTCTCTTTTGCAAAGAGCTGCGCATTGGAAAATTCAGGGCTATGTCGTGTAGATGATGGCCTAACAGGAGGCTTTAAAATTTTCTTTCTAGTGTCCTTCGTTTGGGAGAAAAATGCAAAGGTACAAGACAGCTTTTCCTTGCCAATATCTCTCTTTTGCAAAGAGCTGCGCATTGGAAAATTCAGGGCTATGTCGTGTAGATGATGGCCTAACAGGAGGCTTTAAAATTTTAATTCTAGTGTCCTTCGTTTGGGAGAAAAATGCAAAGGTACAAGACAGCTTTTCTTTGCCAATATCTCTCTATTGCAAAGAGCTACGCATTGGAAAATTCAGGGCTATGCCGTGTAGATGAAGCACTAACAGGAGGCTTTAACATTTTCTTTCTAGTGTCCTTCGTTTGGGAGAAAAATGCAAAGGTACAAGACAGCTTTTCCTTGCCAATATCTCTCTTTTGCAAAGAGCTGCGCATTGGAAAATTCAGGGCTATGTCGTGTAGATGATGGCCTAACAGGAGGCTTTAAAATTATCTTTCTAGTGTCCTTCGTTTGGGAGAAAAATGCAAAGGTACAAGACAGCTTTTCCTTGCCAATATCTCTCTTTTGCAAAGAGCTGCGCATTGGAAAATTCAGGGCTATGTCGTGTAGATGATGGCCTAACAGGAGGCTTTAAAATTTTAATTCTAGTGTCCTTCGTTTGGGAGAAAAATGCAAAGGTACAAGACAGCTTTTCCTTGCCAATATCTCTCTTTTGCAAAGAGCTGCGCATTGGAAAATTCAGGGCTATGTCGTGTAGATGATGGCCTAACAGGAGGCTTTAAAATTTTAATTCTAGTGTCCTTCGTTTGGGAGAAAAATGCAAAGGTACAAGACAGCTTTTCCTTGCCAATATCTCTCTTTTGCAAAGAGCTGCGCATTGGAAAATTCAGGGCTATGTCGTGTAGATGATGGCCTAACAGGAGGCTTTAAAATTTTCTTTCTAGTGTCCTTCGTTTGGGAGAAAAATGCAAAGGTACAAGACAGCTTTTCCTTGCCAATATCTCTCTTTTGCAAAGAGCTGCGCATTGGAAAATTCAGGGCTATGTCGTGTAGATGATGGCCTAACAGGAGGCTTTAAAATTATCTTTCTAGTGTCCTTCGTTTGGGAGAAAAATGCAAAGGTACAAGACAGCTTTTCCTTGCCAATATCTCTCTTTTGCAAAGAGCTGCGCATTGGAAAATTCAGGGCTATGTCGTGTAGATGATGGCCTAACAGGAGGCTTTAAAATTTTAATTCTAGTGTCCTTCGTTTGGGAGAAAAATGCAAAGGTACAAGACAGCTTTTCTTTGCCAATATCTCTCTATTGCAAAGAGCTACGCATTGGAAAATTCAGGGCTATGCCGTGTAGATGAAGCACTAACAGGAGGCTTTAAAATTTTAATTCTAGTGTCCTTCGTTTGGGAGAAAAATGCAAAGGTACAAGACAGCTTTTCCTTGCCAATATCTCTCTTTTGCAAAGAGCTGCGCATTGGAAAATTCAGGGCTATGTCGTGTAGATGATGGCCTAACAGGAAGCTTTAAAATTTTCTTTCTAGTGTCCTTCGTTTGGGAGAAAAATGCAAAGGTACAAGAAAGCTTTTCCTTGCCAATATCTCTCTTTTGCAAAGAGCTACGCATTGGAAAATTCAGGGCTATGTCGTGCAGATGATGGCCTAACAGGAGGCTTTAAAATTTTCTTTCTAGTGACCTTCCTTTGGGAGAAAAATGCAAAGGTACAAGACAGCTTTTCCTTGCCAATATCTCTCTTTTGCAAAGAGCTGCGCATTGAAAATTCAGGGCTATGTCGTGTAGATGATGGCCTAACAGGAGGCTTTAACATTTTCTTTCTAGTGTCCTTCGTTTGGGAGAAAAATGCAAAGGTACAAGACAGCTTTTCCTTGCCAATATCTCTCTTTTGCAAAGAGCTACGCATTGGAAAATTCAGGGCTATGTCGTGTAGATGATGGCCTAACAGGAGGCTTTAACATTTTCTTTCTAGTGTCCTTCGTTTGGGAGAAAAATGCAAAGGTACAAGACAGCTTTTCCTTGCCAATATCTCTCTTTTGCAAAGAGCTGCGCATTGGAAAATTCAGGGCTATGTCGTGTAGATGATGGCCTAACAGGAGGCTTTAAAATTATCTTTCTAGTGTCCTTCGTTTGGGAGAAAAATGCAAAGGTACAAGACAGCTTTTCCTTGCCAATATCTCTCTTTTGCAAAGAGCTGCGCATTGGAAAATTCAGGGCTATGTCGTGTAGATGATGGCCTAACAGGAGGCTTTAAAATTTTAATTCTAGTGTCCTTCGTTTGGGAGAAAAATGCAAAGGTACAAGACAGCTTTTCCCTTGCCAATATCTCTCTTTTGCAAAGAGCTGCGCATTGGAAAATTCAGGGCTATGTCGTGTAGATGATGGCCTAACAGGAGGCTTTAAAATTTTAATTCTAGTGTCCTTCGTTTGGGAGAAAAATGCAAAGGTACAAGACAGCTTTTCCTTGCCAATATCTCTCTTTGCAAAGAGCTGCGCATTGGAAAATTCATGGCTATGCCGTGTAGATGATGTTCTAACAGGAGGCTTTAAAATTTTAATTCTAGTGTCCTTCGTTTGGGAGAAAAATGCAAAGGTACAAGACAGCTTTTCCTTGCCAATATCTCTCTTTTGCAAAGAGCTGCGCATTGGAAAATTCAGGGCTATGTCGTGTAGATGATGGCCTAACAGGAGGCTTTAAAATTTTCTTTCTAGTGTCCTTCGTTTGGGAGAAAAATGCAAAGGTACAAGACAGCTTTTCCTTGCCAATATCTCTCTTTTGCAAAGAGCTGCGCATTGGAAAATTTAGGGCTATGTCGTGTAGATGATGGCCTAACAGGAGGCTTTAAAATGTTCTTTCTAGTGTCCTTCGTTTGGGAGAAAAATGCAAAGGTACAAGACAGCTTTTCCTTGCCAATATCTCTCTTTTGCAAAGAGCTGCGCATTGGAAAATTCAGGGCTATGTCGTGTAGATGATGGCCTAACAGGAGGCTTTAAAATTTTAATTCTAGTGTCCTTCGTTTGGGAGAAAAATGCAAAGGTACAAGACAGCTTTTCCTTGCCAATATCTCTCTTTTGCAAAGAGCTGCGCATTGGAAAATTCATGGCTATGCCGTGTAGATGATGGTCTAACAGGAGGCTTTAAAATTGTCTTTCTAGTGTCCTTCGTTTGGGAGAAAAATGCAATGGTACAAGACAGCTTTTCCTTGCCAATATCTCTCTTTTGCAAAGAGCTGCGCATTGGAAAATTCAGGGCTTTGTCGTGTAGATGATGGCCTAACAGGAGGCTTTAAAATTTTCTTTCTAGTGTCCTTCGTTTGGGAGAAAAATGCAAAGGTACAAGACAGCTTTTCCTTGCCAATATCTCTCTTTTGCAAAGAGCTACGCATTGGAAAATCAGGGCTATGTCGTGTAGATGATGGCCTAACAGGAGGCTTTAAAATTTTCTTTCTAGTGACCTTCGTTTGGGAGAAAAATGCAAAGGTACAAGACAGCTTTTCCTTGCCAATATCTCTCTTTTGCAAAGAGCTGCGCATTGGAAAATTCAGGGCTATGTCGTGTAGATGATGGCCTAACAGGAGGCTTTAAAATTTTAATTCTAGTGTCCTTCGTTTGGGAGAAAAATGCAAAGGTACAAGACAGCTTTTCCTTGCCAATATCTCTCTTTTGCAAGAGCTGCGCATTGGAAAATTCAGGGCTATGTCGTGTAGATGATGGCCTAACAGGGAGGCTTTAAAATTTTAATTCTAGTGTCCTTCGTTTGGAGAAAAATGCAAAGGTACAAGACAGCTTTTCCTTGCCAATATCTCTCTTTTGCAAAGAGCTGCGCATTGGAAAATTCAGGGCTATGTCGTGTAGATGATGGCCTAACAGGAGGCTTTAAAATTTTCTTTCTAGTGTCCTTCGTTTGGGAGAAAAATGCAAAGGTACAAGACAGCTTTTCCTTGCCAATATCTCTCTTTTGCAAAGAGCTACGCATTGGAAAATTCAGGGCTATGTCGTGTAGATGATGGCCTAACAGGAGGCTTTAAAATTTTCTTTCTAGTGACCTTCGTTTGGGAGAAAAATGCAAAGGTACAAGACAGCTTTTCCTTGCCAATATCTCTCTTTTGCAAAGAGCTGCGCATTGGAAAATTCAGGGCTATGTCGTGTAGATGATGGCCTAACAGGAGGCTTTAAAATTTTCTTTCTAGTGTCCTTCGTTTGGGAGAAAAATTGCAAAGGTACAAGACAGCTTTTCCTTGCCAATATCTCTCTTTTGCAAAGAGCTGCGCATTGGAAAATTCAGGGCTATGTCGTGTAGATGATGGCCTAACAGGAGGCTTTAAAATGTTCTTTCTAGTGTCCTTCGTTGGGAGAAAATGCAAAGGTACAAGACAGCTTTTCCTTGCCAATATCTCTCTTTTGCAAAGAGCTGCGCATTGGAAAATTCAGGGCTATGTCGTGTAGATGATGGCCTAACAGAAGGCTTTAAAATTTTAATGCTAGTGTCCTTCGTTTGGGAGAAAAATGCAAAGGTACAAGACAGCTTTTCCTTGCCAATATCTCTCTTTTGCAAAGAGCTGCGCATTGGAAAATTCATGGCTATGCCGTGTAGATGATGGCCTAACAGGAGGCTTTAAAATTTTCTTTCTAGTGACCTTCGTTTGGGAGAAAAATGCAAAGGTACAAGACAGCTTTTCCTTGCCAATATCTCTCTTTTGCAAAGAGCTGCGCATTGGAAAATTCAGGGCTATGTCGTGTAGATGATGGCCTAACAGGAGGCTTTAAAATTTTCTTTCTAGTGACCTTCGTTTGGGAGAAAAATGCAAAGGTACAAGACAGCTTTTCCTTGCCAATATCTATCTTTTGCAAAGAGCTGCGCATTGGAAAATTCATGGCTATGCCGTGTAGATGATGGTCTAACAGGAGGCTTTAAAATTTTAATTCTAGAGTCCTTCTTTTGGGAGAAAAATGCAAAGGTACAAGACAGCTTTTCCTTGCCAATATCTCTCTTTTGCAAAGAGCTGCGCATTGGAAAATTCAGGGCTATGTCGTGTAGATGATGGCCTAACAGGAGGCTTTAAAATTTTCTTTCTAGTGACCTTCGTTTGGGAGAAAAAATGCAAAGGTACAAGACAGCTTTTCCTTGCCAATATCTCTCTTTTGCAAAGAGCTGCGCATTGGAAAATTCAGGGCTATGTCGTGTAGATGATGGCCTAACAGGAGGCTTTAAAATTTTCTTTCTAGTGTCCTTCGTTTGGGAGAAAAATGCAATGGTACAAGACAGCTTTTCCTTGCCAATATCTCTCTTTTGCAAAGAGCTGTGCATTGGAAAATTCAGGGCTATGTCGTGTAGATGATGGCCTAACAGGAGGCTTTAAAATTTTATTTCTAGTGTCCTTCGTTTGGGAGAAAAATGCAAAGGTACAAGACAGCTTTTCCTTGCCAATATCTCTCTTTTGCAAAGAGCTGCGCATTGGAAAATTCAGGGCTATGTCGTGTAGATGATGGCCTAACAGGAGGCTTTAAAATGTTCTTTCTAGTGTCCTTCGTTTGGGAGAAAAATGCAAAGGTACAAGACAGCTTTTCCTTGCCAATATCTCTCTTTTGCAAAGAGCTGCGCATTGGAAAATTCAGGGCTATGTCGTGTAGATGATGGCCTAACAGGAGGCTTTAAAATTTTAATTCTAGTGTCCTTCGTTTGGGAGAAAAATGCAAAGGTACAAGACAGCTTTTCCTTGCCAATATCTCTCTTTTGCAAAGAGCTGCGCATTGGAAAATTCAGGGCTATGTCGTGTAGATGATGGCCTAACAGGAGGCTTTAAAATTTTCTTTCTAGTGACCTTCGTTTGGGAGAAAAATGCAAAGGTACAAGACAGCTTTTCCTTGCCAATATCTCTCTTTTGCAAAGAGCTGCGCATTGGAAAATTCAGGGCTATGTCGTGTAGATGATGGCCTAACAGGAGGCTTTAAAATTTTCTTTCTAGTGTCCTTCGTTTGGGAGAAAAATGCAAAGGTACAAGACAGCTTTTCCTTGCCAATATCTCTCTTTTGCAAAGAGCTGCGCATTGGAAAATTCAGGGCTATGTCGTGTAGATGATGGCCTAACAGGAGGCTTTAAAATTATCTTTCTAGTGTCCTTCGTTTGGGAGAAAAATGCAAAGGTACAAGACAGCTTTTCCTTGCCAATATCTCTCTTTTGCAAAGAGCTGCGCATTGGAAAATTCAGGGCTATGTCGTGTAGATGATGGCCTAACAGGAGGCTTTAAAATTTTCTTTCTAGTGTCCTTCGTTTGGGAGAAAAATGCAAAGGTACAAGACAGCTTTTCCTTGCCAATATCTCTCTTTTGCAAAGAGCTGCGCATTGGAAAATTCAGAGCTATGTCGTGTAGATGATGGCCTAACAGGAGGCTTTAAAATTATCTTTCTAGTGTCCTTCGTTTTGGAGAAAAATGCAAAGGTACAAGACAGCTTTTCCTTGCCAATATCTCTCTTTTGCAAAGAGCTGCGCATTGGAAAATTCAGGGCTATGTCGTGTAGATGATGGCCTAACAGGAGGCTTTAAAATTTTCTTTCTAGTGTCCTTCGTTTGGGAGAAAAATGCAAAGGTACAAGACAGCTTTTCCTTGCCAATATCTCTCTTTTGCAAAGAGCTACGCATTGGAAAATTCAGGGCTATGTCGTGTAGATGATGGCCTAACAGGAGGCTTTAAAATTTTAATTCTAGTGTCCTTCGTTTGGGAGAAAAATGCAAAGGTACAAGACAGCTTTTCCTTGCCAATATCTCTCTTTTGCAAAGAGCTGCGCATTGGAAAATTCAGGGCTATGTCGTGTAGATGATGGCCTAACAGGAGGCTTTAAAATTTTAATTCTAGTGTCCTTCGTTTGGGAGAAAAATGCAAAGGTACAAGACAGCTTTTCCTTGCCAATATCTCTCTTTTGCAAAGAGCTGCGCATTGGAAAATTCAGGGCTATGTCGTGTAGATGATGGCCTAACAGGAGGCTTTAAAATTTTCTTTCTAGTGTCCTTCGTTTGGGAGAAAAATGCAAAGGTACAAGACAGCTTTTCCTTGCCAATATCTCTCTTTTGCAAAGAGCTACGCATTGGAAAATTCAGGGCTATGTCGTGTAGATGATGGCCTAACAGGAGGCTTTAAAATTTTCTTTCTAGTGACCTTCGTTTGGGAGAAAAATGCAAAGGTACAAGACAGCTTTTCCTTGCCAATATCTCTCTTTTGCAAAGAGCTGCGCATTGGAAAATTCAGGGCTATGTCGTGTAGATGATGGCCTAACAGGAGGCTTTAAAATTTTCTTTCTAGTGTCCTTCGTTTGGGAGAAAAATGCAAAGGTACAAGACAGCTTTTCCTTGCCAATATCTCTCTTTTGCAAAGAGCTGCGCATTGGAAAATTCAGGGCTATGTCGTGTAGATGATGGCCTAACAGGAGGCTTTAAAATGTTCTTTCTAGTGTCCTTCGTTTGGGAGAAAAATGCAAAGGTACAAGACAGCTTTTCCTTGCCAATATCTCTCTTTTGCAAAGAGCTGCGCATTGGAAAATTCAGGGCTATGTCGTGTAGATGATGGCCTAACAGAAGGCTTTAAAATTTTAATTCTAGTGTCCTTCGTTTGGGAGAAAAATGCAAAGGTACAAGACAGCTTTTCCTTGCCAATATCTCTCTTTTGCAAAGAGCTGCGCATTGGAAAATTCATGGCTATGCCGTGTAGATGATGGCCTAACAGGAGGCTTTAAAATTTTCTTTCTAGTGACCTTCGTTTGGGAGAAAAATGCAAAGGTACAAGACAGCTTTTCCTTGCCAATATCTCTCTTTTGCAAAGAGCTGCGCATTGGAAAATTCAGGGCTATGTCGTGTAGATGATGGCCTAACAGGAGGCTTTAAAATTTTCTTTCTAGTGACCTTCGTTTGGGAGAAAAATGCAAAGGTACAAGACAGCTTTTCCTTGCCAATATCTATCTTTTGCAAAGAGCTGCGCATTGGAAAATTCATGGCTATGCCGTGTAGATGATGGTCTAACAGGAGGCTTTAAAATTTTAATTCTAGAGTCCTTCTTTTGGGAGAAAAATGCAAAGGTACAAGACAGCTTTTCCTTGCCAATATCTCTCTTTTGCAAAGAGCTGCGCATTGGAAAATTCAGGGCTATGTCGTGTAGATGATGGCCTAACAGGAGGCTTTAAAATTTTCTTTCTAGTGACCTTCGTTTGGGAGAAAAATGCAAAGGTACAAGACAGCTTTTCCTTGCCAATATCTCTCTTTTGCAAAGAGCTGCGCATTGGAAAATTCAGGGCTATGTCGTGTAGATGATGGCCTAACAGGAGGCTTTAAAATTTTCTTTCTAGTGTCCTTCGTTTGGGAGAAAAATGCAATGGTACAAGACAGCTTTTCCTTGCCAATATCTCTCTTTTGCAAAGAGCTGTGCATTGGAAAATTCAGGGCTATGTCGTGTAGATGATGGCCTAACAGGAGGCTTTAAAATTTTATTTCTAGTGTCCTTCGTTTGGGAGAAAAATGCAAAGGTACAAGACAGCTTTTCCTTGCCAATATCTCTCTTTTGCAAAGAGCTGCGCATTGGAAAATTCAGGGCTATGTCGTGTAGATGATGGCCTAACAGGAGGCTTTAAAATGTTCTTTCTAGTGTCCTTCGTTTGGGAGAAAAATGCAAAGGTACAAGACAGCTTTTCCTTGCCAATATCTCTCTTTTGCAAAGAGCTGCGCATTGGAAAATTCAGGGCTATGTCGTGTAGATGATGGCCTAACAGGAGGCTTTAAAATTTTAATTCTAGTGTCCTTCGTTTGGGAGAAAAATGCAAAGGTACAAGACAGCTTTTCCTTGCCAATATCTCTCTTTTGCAAAGAGCTGCGCATTGGAAAATTCATGGCTATGCCGTGTAGATGATGGTCTAACAGGAGGCTTTAAAATTGTCTTTCTAGTGTCCTTCGTTTGGGAGAAAAATGCAATGGTACAAGACAGCTTTTCCTTGCCAATATCTCTCTTTTGCAAAGAGCTGCGCATTGGAAAATTCAGGGCTTTGTCGTGTAGATGATGGCCTAACAGGAGGCTTTAAAATTTTCTTTCTAGTGTCCTTCGTTTGGGAGAAAAATGCAAAGGTACAAGACAGCTTTTCCTTGCCAATATCTCTCTTTTGCAAAGAGCTACGCATTGGAAAATTCAGGGCTATGTCGTGTAGATGATGGCCTAACAGGAGGCTTTAAAATTTTCTTTCTAGTGACCTTCGTTTGGGAGAAAAATGCAAAGGTACAAGACAGCTTTTCCTTGCCAATATCTCTCTTTTGCAAAGAGCTGCGCATTGGAAAATTCAGGGCTATGTCGTGTAGATGATGGCCTAACAGGAGGCTTTAAAATTTTAATTCTAGTGTCCTTCGTTTGGGAGAAAAATGCAAAGGTACAAGACAGCTTTTCCTTGCCAATATCTCTCTTTTGCAAAGAGCTGCGCATTGGAAAATTCAGGGCTATGTCGTGTAGATGATGGCCTAACAGGAGGCTTTAAAATTTTAATTCTAGTGTCCTTCGTTTGGGAGAAAAATGCAAAGGTACAAGACAGCTTTTCCTTGCCAATATCTCTCTTTTGCAAAGAGCTGCGCATTGGAAAATTCAGGGCTATGTCGTGTAGATGATGGCCTAACAGGAGGCTTTAAAATTTTCTTTCTAGTGTCCTTCGTTTGGGAGAAAAATGCAAAGGTACAAGACAGCTTTTCCTTGCCAATATCTCTCTTTTGCAAAGAGCTACGCATTGGAAAATTCAGGGCTATGTCGTGTAGATGATGGCCTAACAGGAGGCTTTAAAATTTTCTTTCTAGTGACCTTCGTTTGGGAGAAAAATGCAAAGGTACAAGACAGCTTTTCCTTGCCAATATCTCTCTTTTGCAAAGAGCTGCGCATTGGAAAATTCAGGGCTATGTCGTGTAGATGATGGCCTAACAGGAGGCTTTAAAATTTTCTTTCTAGTGTCCTTCGTTTGGGAGAAAAATGCAAAGGTACAAGACAGCTTTTCCTTGCCAATATCTCTCTTTTGCAAAGAGCTGCGCATTGGAAAATTCAGGGCTATGTCGTGTAGATGATGGCCTAACAGGAGGCTTTAAAATGTTCTTTCTAGTGTCCTTCGTTTGGGAGAAAAATGCAAAGGTACAAGACAGCTTTTCCTTGCCAATATCTCTCTTTTGCAAAGAGCTGCGCATTGGAAAATTCAGGGCTATGTCGTGTAGATGATGGCCTAACAGAAGGCTTTAAAATTTTAATGCTAGTGTCCTTCGTTTGGGAGAAAAATGCAAAGGTACAAGACAGCTTTTCCTTGCCAATATCTCTCTTTTGCAAAGAGCTGCGCATTGGAAAATTCATGGCTATGCCGTGTAGATGATGGCCTAACAGGAGGCTTTAAAATTTTCTTTCTAGTGACCTTCGTTTGGGAGAAAAATGCAAAGGTACAAGACAGCTTTTCCTTGCCAATATCTCTCTTTTGCAAAGAGCTGCGCATTGGAAAATTCAGGGCTATGTCGTGTAGATGATGGCCTAACAGGAGGCTTTAAAATTTTCTTTCTAGTGACCTTCGTTTGGGAGAAAAATGCAAAGGTACAAGACAGCTTTTCCTTGCCAATATCTATCTTTTGCAAAGAGCTGCGCATTGGAAAATTCATGGCTATGCCGTGTAGATGATGGTCTAACAGGAGGCTTTAAAATTTTAATTCTAGAGTCCTTCTTTTGGGAGAAAAATGCAAAGGTACAAGACAGCTTTTCCTTGCCAATATCTCTCTTTTGCAAAGAGCTGCGCATTGGAAAATTCAGGGCTATGTCGTGTAGATGATGGCCTAACAGGAGGCTTTAAAATTTTCTTTCTAGTGACCTTCGTTTGGGAGAAAAATGCAAAGGTACAAGACAGCTTTTCCTTGCCAATATCTCTCTTTTGCAAAGAGCTGCGCATTGGAAAATTCAGGGCTATGTCGTGTAGATGATGGCCTAACAGGAGGCTTTAAAATTTTCTTTCTAGTGTCCTTCGTTTGGGAGAAAAATGCAATGGTACAAGACAGCTTTTCCTTGCCAATATCTCTCTTTTGCAAAGAGCTGTGCATTGGAAAATTCAGGGCTATGTCGTGTAGATGATGGCCTAACAGGAGGCTTTAAAATTTTATTTCTAGTGTCCTTCGTTTGGGAGAAAAATGCAAAGGTACAAGACAGCTTTTCCTTGCCAATATCTATCTTTTGCAAAGAGCTGCGCATTGGAAAATTCAGGGCTATGTCGTGTAGATGATGGCCTAACAGGAGGCTTTAAAATGTTCTTTCTAGTGTCCTTCGTTTGGGAGAAAAATGCAAAGGTACAAGACAGCTTTTCCTTGCCAATATCTCTCTTTTGCAAAGAGCTGCGCATTGGAAAATTCAGGGCTATGTCGTGTAGATGATGGCCTAACAGGAGGCTTTAAAATTTTAATTCTAGTGTCCTTCGTTTGGGAGAAAAATGCAAAGGTACAAGACAGCTTTTCCTTGCCAATATCTCTCTTTTGCAAAGAGCTGCGCATTGGAAAATTCAGGGCTATGTCGTGTAGATGATGGCCTAACAGGAGGCTTTAAAATTTTCTTTCTAGTGACCTTCGTTTGGGAGAAAAATGCAAAGGTACAAGACAGCTTTTCCTTGCCAATATCTCTCTTTTGCAAAGAGCTGCGCATTGGAAAATTCAGGGCTATGTCGTGTAGATGATGGCCTAACAGGAGGCTTTAAAATTATCTTTCTAGTGTCCTTCGTTTGGGAGAAAAATGCAAAGGTACAAGACAGCTTTTCCTTGCCAATATCTCTCTTTTGCAAAGAGCTGCGCATTGGAAAATTCAGGGCTATGTCGTGTAGATGATGGCCTAACAGGAGGCTTTAAAATTATCTTTCTAGTGTCCTTCGTTTGGGAGAAAAATGCAAAGGTACAAGACAGCTTTTCCTTGCCAATATCTCTCTTTTGCAAAGAGCTGCGCATTGGAAAATTCAGGGCTATGTCGTGTAGATGATGGCCTAACAGGAGGCTTTAAAATTTTCTTTCTAGTGTCCTTCGTTTGGGAGAAAAATGCAAAGGTACAAGACAGCTTTTCCTTGCCAATATCTCTCTTTTGCAAAGAGCTGCGCATTGGAAAATTCAGAGCTATGTCGTGTAGATGATGGCCTAACAGGAGGCTTTAAAATTATCTTTCTAGTGTCCTTCGTTTTGGAGAAAAATGCAAAGGTACAAGACAGCTTTTCCTTGCCAATATCTCTCTTTTGCAAAGAGCTGCGCATTGGAAAATTCAGGGCTATGTCGTGTAGATGATGGCCTAACAGGAGGCTTTAAAATTTTCTTTCTAGTGTCCTTCGTTTGGGAGAAAAATGCAAAGGTACAAGACAGCTTTTCCTTGCCAATATCTCTCTTTTGCAAAGAGCTACGCATTGGAAAATTCAGGGCTATGTCGTGTAGATGATGGCCTAACAGGAGGCTTTAAAATTTTAATTCTAGTGTCCTTCGTTTGGGAGAAAAATGCAAAGGTACAAGACAGCCTTTCCTTGCCAATATCTCTCTTTTGCAAAGAGCTGCGCATTGGAAAATTCAGGGCTATGTCGTGTAGATGATGGCCTAACAGGAGGCTTTAAAATTTTAATTCTAGTGTCCTTCGTTTGGGAGAAAAATGCAAAGGTACAAGACAGCTTTTCCTTGCCAATATCTCTCTTTTGCAAAGAGCTGCGCATTGGAAAATTCAGGGCTATGTCGTGTAGATGATGGCCTAACAGGAGGCTTTAAAATTTTCTTTCTAGTGTCCTTCGTTTGGGAGAAAAATGCAAAGGTACAAGACAGCTTTTCCTTGCCAATATCTCTCTTTTGCAAAGAGCTACGCATTGGAAAATTCAGGGCTATGTCGTGTAGATGATGGCCTAACAGGAGGCTTTAAAATTTTCTTTCTAGTGACCTTCGTTTGGGAGAAAAATGCAAAGGTACAAGACAGCTTTTCCTTGCCAATATCTCTCTTTTGCAAAGAGCTGCGCATTGGAAAATTCAGGGCTATGTCGTGTAGATGATGGCCTAACAGGAGGCTTTAAAATTTTCTTTCTAGTGTCCTTCGTTTGGGAGAAAAATGCAAAGGTACAAGACAGCTTTTCCTTGCCAATATCTCTCTTTTGCAAAGAGCTGCGCATTGGAAAATTCAGGGCTATGTCGTGTAGATGATGGCCTAACAGGAGGCTTTAAAATGTTCTTTCTAGTGTCCTTCGTTTGGGAGAAAAATGCAAAGGTACAAGACAGCTTTTCCTTGCCAATATCTCTCTTTTGCAAAGAGCTGCGCATTGGAAAATTCAGGGCTATGTCGTGTAGATGATGGCCTAACAGAAGGCTTTAAAATTTTAATTCTAGTGTCCTTCGTTTGGGAGAAAAATGCAAAGGTACAAGACAGCTTTTCCTTGCCAATATCTCTCTTTTGCAAAGAGCTGCGCATTGGAAAATTCATGGCTATGCCGTGTAGATGATGGCCTAACAGGAGGCTTTAAAATTTTCTTTCTAGTGACCTTCGTTTGGGAGAAAAATGCAAAGGTACAAGACAGCTTTTCCTTGCCAATATCTCTCTTTTGCAAAGAGCTGCGCATTGGAAAATTCAGGGCTATGTCGTGTAGATGATGGCCTAACAGGAGGCTTTAAAATTTTCTTTCTAGTGACCTTCGTTTGGGAGAAAAATGCAAAGGTACAAGACAGCTTTTCCTTGCCAATATCTATCTTTTGCAAAGAGCTGCGCATTGGAAAATTCATGGCTATGCCGTGTAGATGATGGTCTAACAGGAGGCTTTAAAATTTTAATTCTAGAGTCCTTCTTTTGGGAGAAAAATGCAAAGGTACAAGACAGCTTTTCCTTGCCAATATCTCTCTTTTGCAAAGAGCTGCGCATTGGAAAATTCAGGGCTATGTCGTGTAGATGATGGCCTAACAGGAGGCTTTAAAATTTTCTTTCTAGTGACCTTCGTTTGGGAGAAAAATGCAAAGGTACAAGACAGCTTTTCCTTGCCAATATCTCTCTTTTGCAAAGAGCTGCGCATTGGAAAATTCAGGGCTATGTCGTGTAGATGATGGCCTAACAGGAGGCTTTAAAATTTTCTTTCTAGTGTCCTTCGTTTGGGAGAAAAATGCAATGGTACAAGACAGCTTTTCCTTGCCAATATCTCTCTTTTGCAAAGAGCTGTGCATTGGAAAATTCAGGGCTATGTCGTGTAGATGATGGCCTAACAGGAGGCTTTAAAATTTTATTTCTAGTGTCCTTCGTTTGGGAGAAAAATGCAAAGGTACAAGACAGCTTTTCCTTGCCAATATCTCTCTTTTGCAAAGAGCTGCGCATTGGAAAATTCAGGGCTATGTCGTGTAGATGATGGCCTAACAGGAGGCTTTAAAATGTTCTTTCTAGTGTCCTTCGTTTGGGAGAAAAATGCAAAGGTACAAGACAGCTTTTCCTTGCCAATATCTCTCTTTTGCAAAGAGCTGCGCATTGGAAAATTCAGGGCTATGTCGTGTAGATGATGGCCTAACAGGAGGCTTTAAAATTTTAATTCTAGTGTCCTTCGTTTGGGAGAAAAATGCAAAGGTACAAGACAGCTTTTCCTTGCCAATATCTCTCTTTTGCAAAGAGCTGCGCATTGGAAAATTCAGGGCTATGTCGTGTAGATGATGGCCTAACAGGAGGCTTTAAAATTTTCTTTCTAGTGACCTTCGTTTGGGAGAAAAATGCAAAGGTACAAGACAGCTTTTCCTTGCCAATATCTCTCTTTTGCAAAGAGCTGCGCATTGGAAAATTCAGGGCTATGTCGTGTAGATGATGGCCTAACAGGAGGCTTTAAAATTTTCTTTCTAGTGTCCTTCGTTTGGGAGAAAAATGCAAAGGTACAAGACAGCTTTTCCTTGCCAATATCTCTCTTTTGCAAAGAGCTGCGCATTGGAAAATTCAGGGCTATGTCGTGTAGATGATGGCCTAACAGGAGGCTTTAAAATTATCTTTCTAGTGTCCTTCGTTTGGGAGAAAAATGCAAAGGTACAAGACAGCTTTTCCTTGCCAATATTTCTCTTTTGCAAAGAGCTGCGCATTGGAAAATTCAGGGCTATGTCGTGTAGATGATGGCCTAACAGGAGGCTTTAAAATTTTCTTTCTAGTGTCCTTCGTTTGGGAGAAAAATGCAAAGGTACAAGACAGCTTTTCCTTGCCAATATCTCTCTTTTGCAAAGAGCTGCGCATTGGAAAATTCAGAGCTATGTCGTGTAGATGATGGCCTAACAGGAGGCTTTAAAATTATCTTTCTAGTGTCCTTCGTTTTGGAGAAAAATGCAAAGGTACAAGACAGCTTTTCCTTGCCAATATCTCTCTTTTGCAAAGAGCTGCGCATTGGAAAATTCAGGGCTATGTCGTGTAGATGATGGCCTAACAGGAGGCTTTAAAATTTTAATTCTAGTGTCCTTCGTTTGGGAGAAAAATGCAAAGGTACAAGACAGCTTTTCCTTGCCAATATCTCTCTTTTGCAAAGAGCTGCGCATTGGAAAATTCAGGGCTATGTCGTGTAGATGATGGCCTAACAGGAGGCTTTAAAATTTTCTTTCTAGTGTCCTTCGTTTGGGAGAAAAATGCAAAGGTACAAGACAGCTTTTCCTTGCCAATATCTCTCTTTTGCAAAGAGCTGCGCATTGGAAAATTCAGGGCTATGTCGTGTAGATGATGGCCTAACAGGAGGCTTTAAAATTATCTTTCTAGTGTCCTTCGTTTGGGAGAAAAATGCAAAGGTACAAGACAGCTTTTCCTTGCCAATATCTCTCTTTTGCAAAGAGCTGCGCATTGGAAAATTCAGGGCTATGTCGTGTAGATGATGGCCTAACAGGAGGCTTTAAAATTTTAATTCTAGTGTCCTTCGTTTGGGAGAAAAATGCAAAGGTACAAGACAGCTTTTCCTTGCCAATATCTCTCTTTTGCAAAGAGCTGCGCATTGGAAAATTCAGGGCTATGTCGTGTAGATGATGGCCTAACAGGAGGCTTTAAAATTTTAATTCTAGTGTCCTTCGTTTGGGTGAAAAATGCAAAGGTACAAGACAGCTTTTCCTTGCCAATATCTCTCTTTTGCAAAGAGCTGCGCATTGGAAAATTCAGGGCTATGTCGTGTAGATGATGGCCTAACAGGAGGCTTTAAAATTATCTTTCTAGTGTCCTTCGTTTGGGAGAAAAATGCAAAGGTACAAGACAGCTTTTCCTTGCCAATATCTCTCTTTTGCAAAGAGCTGCGCATTGGAAAATTCAGGGCTATGTCGTGTAGATGATGGCCTAACAGGAGGCTTTAAAATTTTAATTCTAGTGTCCTTCGTTTGGGAGAAAAATGCAAAGGTACAAGACAGCTTTTCCTTGCCAATATCTCTCTTTTGCAAAGAGCTGCGCATTGGAAAATTCAGGGCTATGTCGTGTAGATGATGGCCTAACAGGAGGCTTTAAAATTATCTTTCTAGTGTCCTTCGTTTGGGAGAAAAATGCAAAGGTACAAGACAGCTTTTCCTTGCCAATATCTCTCTTTTGCAAAGAGCTGCGCATTGGAAAATTCAGGGCTATGTCGTGTAGATGATGGCCTAACAGGAGGCTTTAAAATTTTAATTCTAGTGTCCTTCGTTTGGGAGAAAAATGCAAAGGTACAAGACAGCTTTTCCTTGCCAATATCTCTCTTTTGCAAAGAGCTGCGCATTGGAAAATTCAGGGCTATGTCGTGTAGATGATGGCCTAACAGGAGGCTTTAAAATTTTAATTCTAGTGTCCTTCGTTTGGGAGAAAAATGCAAAGGTACAAGACAGCTTTTCCTTGCCAATATCTCTCTTTTGCAAAGAGCTGCGCATTGGAAAATTCAGGGCTATGTCGTGTAGATGATGTCCTAACAGGAGGCTTTAAAATTTTAATTCTAGTGTCCTTCGTTTGGGAGAAAAATGCAAAGGTACAAGACAGCTTTTCCTTGCCAATATCTCTCTATTGCAAAGAGCTACGCATTGGAAAATTCAGGGCTATGCCGTGTAGATGAAGCACTAACAGGAGGCTTTAAAATTTTAATTCTAGTGTCCTTCGTTTGGGAGAAAAATGCAAAGGTACAAGACAGCTTTTCCTTGCCAATATCTCTCTTTTGCAAAGAGCTGCGCATTGGAAAATTCAGGGCTATGTCGTGTAGATGATGGCCTAACAGGAGGCTTTCAAATTTTCTTTCTAGTGTCCTTCGTTTGGGAGAAAAATGCAAAGGTACAAGACAGCTTTTCCTTGCCAATATCTCTCTTTTGCAAAGAGCTGCGCATTGGAAAATTCAGAGCTATGTCGTGTAGATGATGGCCTAACAGGAGGCTTTAAAATTATCTTTCTAGTGTCCTTCGTTTGGGAGAAAAATGCAAAGGTACAAGACAGCTTTTCCTTGCCAATATCTCTCTTTTGCAAAGAGCTGCGCATTGGAAAATTCAGGGCTATGTCGTGTAGATGATGGCCTAACAGGAGGCTTTAAAATTTTCTTTCTAGTGTCCTTCGTTTGGGAGAAAAATGCAAAGGTACAAGACAGCTTTTCCTTGCCAATATCTCTCTTTTGCAAAGAGCTGCGCATTGGAAAATTCAGAGCTATGTCGTGTAGATGATGGCCTAACAGGAGGCTTTAAAATTATCTTTCTAGTGTCCTTCGTTTGGGAGAAAAATGCAAAGGTACAAGACAGCTTTTCCTTGCCAATATCTCTCTTTTGCAAAGAGCTGCGCATTGGAAAATTCAGGGCTATGTCGTGTAGATGATGGCCTAACAGGAGGCTTTAAAATTTTAATTCTAGTGTCCTTCGTTTGGGAGAAAAATGCAAAGGTACAAGACAGCTTTTCTTTGCCAATATCTCTCTATTGCAAAGAGCTACGCATTGGAAAATTCAGGGCTATGCCGTGTAGATGAAGCACTAACAGGAGGCTTTAAAATTTTAATTCTAGTGTCCTTCGTTTGGGAGAAAAATGCAAAGGTACAAGACAGCTTTTCCTTGCCAATATCTCTCTTTTGCAAAGAGCTGCGCATTGGAAAATTCAGGGCTATGTCGTGTAGATGATGGCCTAACAGGAAGCTTTAAAATTTTCTTTCTAGTGTCCTTCGTTTGGGAGAAAAATGCAAAGGTACAAGACAGCTTTTCCTTGCCAATATCTCTCTTTTGCAAAGAGCTACGCATTGGAAAATTCAGGGCTATGTCGTGTAGATGATGGCCTAACAGGAGGCTTTAAAATTTTCTTTCTAGTGACCTTCCTTTGGGAGAAAAATGCAAAGGTACAAGACAGCTTTTCCTTGCCAATATCTCTCTTTTGCAAAGAGCTGCGCATTGGAAAATTCAGGGCTATGTCGTGTAGATGATGGCCTAACAGGAGGCTTTAACATTTTCTTTCTAGTGTCCTTCGTTTGGGAGAAAAATGCAAAGGTACAAGACAGCTTTTCCTTGCCAATATCTCTCTTTTGCAAAGAGCTGCGCATTGGAAAATTCAGGGCAATGTCGTGTAGATGATGGCCTAACAGGAGGCTTTAAAATTATCTTTCTAGTGTCCTTCGTTTGGGAGAAAAATGCAAAGGTACAAGACAGCTTTTCCTTGCCAATATCTCTCTTTTGCAAAGAGCTGCGCATTGGAAAATTCAGGGCTATGTCGTGTAGATGATGGCCTAACAGGAGGCTTTAAAATTTTAATTCTAGTGTCCTTCGTTTGGGAGAAAAATGCAAAGGTACAAGACAGCTTTTCCTTGCCAATATCTCTCTTTTGCAAAGAGCTGCGCATTGGAAAATTCAGGGCTATGTCGTGTAGATGATGGCCTAACAGGAGGCTTTAAAATTTTAATTCTAGTGTCCTTCGTTTGGGAGAAAAATGCAAAGGTACAAGACAGCTTTTCCTTGCCAATATCTCTCTTTTGCAAAGAGCTGCGCATTGGAAAATTCATGGCTATGCCGTGTAGATGATGTTCTAACAGGAGGCTTTAAAATTTTAATTCTAGTGTCCTTCGTTTGGGAGAAAAATGCAAAGGTACAAGACAGCTTTTCCTTGCCAATATCTCTCTTTTGCAAAGAGCTGCGCATTGGAAAATTCAGGGCTATGTCGTGTAGATGATGGCCTAACAGGAGGCTTTAAAATTGTCTTTCTAGTGTCCTTCGTTTGGGAGAAAAATGCAATGGTACAAGACAGCTTTTCCTTGCCAATATCTCTCTTTTGCAAAGAGCTACGCATTGGAAAATTCAGGGCTATGTCGTGTAGATGATGGCCTAACAGGAGGCTTTAAAATTTTCTTTCTAGTGACCTTCGTTTGGGAGAAAAATGCAAAGGTACAAGACAGCTTTTCCTTGCCAATATCTCTCTTTTGCAAAGAGCTGCGCATTGGAAAATTCAGGGCTATGTCGTGTAGATGATGGCCTAACAGGAGGCTTTAAAATTTTAATTCTAGTGTCCTTCGTTTGGGAGAAAAATGCAAAGGTACAAGACAGCTTTTCCTTGCCAATATCTCTCTTTTGCAAAGAGCTGCGCATTGGAAAATTCAGGGCTATGTCGTGTAGATGATGGCCTAACAGGAGGCTTTAAAATTTTAATTCTAGTGTCCTTCGTTTGGGAGAAAAATGCAAAGGTACAAGACAGCTTTTCCTTGCCAATATCTCTCTTTTGCAAAGAGCTGCGCATTGGAAAATTCAGGGCTATGTCGTGTAGATGATGGCCTAACAGGAGGCTTTAAAATTTTCTTTCTAGTGTCCTTCGTTTGGGAGAAAAATGCAAAGGTACAAGACAGCTTTTCCTTGCCAATATCTCTCTTTTGCAAAGAGCTACGCATTGGAAAATTCAGGGCTATGTCGTGTAGATGATGGCCTAACAGGAGGCTTTAAAATTTTCTTTCTAGTGACCTTCGTTTGGGAGAAAAATGCAAAGGTACAAGACAGCTTTTCCTTGCCAATATCTCTCTTTTGCAAAGAGCTGCGCATTGGAAAATTCAGGGCTATGTCGTGTAGATGATGGCCTAACAGGAGGCTTTAAAATTTTCTTTCTAGTGTCCTTCGTTTGGGAGAAAAATGCAAAGGTACAAGACAGCTTTTCCTTGCCAATATCTCTCTTTTGCAAAGAGCTGCGCATTGGAAAATTCAGGGCTATGTCGTGTAGATGATGGCCTAACAGGAGGCTTTAAAATGTTCTTTCTAGTGTCCTTCGTTTGGGAGAAAAATGCAAAGGTACAAGACAGCTTTTCCTTGCCAATATCTCTCTTTTGCAAAGAGCTGCGCATTGGAAAATTCAGGGCTATGTCGTGTAGATGATGGCCTAACAGAAGGCTTTAAAATTTTAATTCTAGTGTCCTTCGTTTGGGAGAAAAATGCAAAGGTACAAGACAGCTTTTCCTTGCCAATATCTCTCTTTTGCAAAGAGCTGCGCATTGGAAAATTCATGGCTATGCCGTGTAGATGATGGCCTAACAGGAGGCTTTAAAATTTTCTTTCTAGTGACCTTCGTTTGGGAGAAAAATGCAAAGGTACAAGACAGCTTTTCCTTGCCAATATCTATCTTTTGCAAAGAGCTGCGCATTGGAAAATTCATGGCTATGCCGTGTAGATGATGGTCTAACAGGAGGCTTTAAAATTTTAATTCTAGAGTCCTTCTTTTGGGAGAAAAATGCAAAGGTACAAGACAGCTTTTCCTTGCCAATATCTCTCTTTTGCAAAGAGCTGCGCATTGGAAAATTCAGGGCTATGTCGTGTAGATGATGGCCTAACAGGAGGCTTTAAAATTTTCTTTCTAGTGACCTTCGTTTGGGAGAAAAATGCAAAGGTACAAGACAGCTTTTCCTTGCCAATATCTCTCTTTTGCAAAGAGCTGCGCATTGGAAAATTCAGGGCTATGTCGTGTAGATGATGGCCTAACAGGAGGCTTTAAAATTTTCTTTCTAGTGTCCTTCGTTTGGGAGAAAAATGCAATGGTACAAGACAGCTTTTCCTTGCCAATATCTCTCTTTTGCAAAGAGCTGTGCATTGGAAAATTCAGGGCTATGTCGTGTAGATGATGGCCTAACAGGAGGCTTTAAAATTTTATTTCTAGTGTCCTTCGTTTGGGAGAAAAATGCAAAGGTACAAGACAGCTTTTCCTTGCCAATATCTCTCTTTTGCAAAGAGCTGCGCATTGGAAAATTCAGGGCTATGTCGTGTAGATGATGGCCTAACAGGAGGCTTTAAAATTTTAATTCTAGTGTCCTTCGTTTGGGAGAAAAATGCAAAGGTACAAGACAGCTTTTCCTTGCCAATATCTCTCTTTTGCAAAGAGCTGCGCATTGGAAAATTCAGGGCTATGTCGTGTAGATGATGGCCTAACAGGAGGCTTTAAAATTTTAATTCTAGTGTCCTTCGTTTGGGAGAAAAATGCAAAGGTACAAGACAGCTTTTCCTTGCCAATATCTCTCTTTTGCAAAGAGCTGCGCATTGGAAAATTCAGGGCTATGTCGTGTAGATGATGTCCTAACAGGAGGCTTTAAAATTTTAATTCTAGTGTCCTTCGTTTGGGAGAAAAATGCAAAGGTACAAGACAGCTTTTCCTTGCCAATATCTCTCTTTTGCAAAGAGCTGCGCATTGGAAAATTCAGGGCTATGTCGTGTAGATGATGGCCTAACAGGAGGCTTTCAAATTTTCTTTCTAGTGTCCTTCGTTTGGGAGAAAAATGCAAAGGTACAAGACAGCTTTTCCTTGCCAATATCTCTCTTTTGCAAAGAGCTGCGCATTGGAAAATTCAGAGCTATGTCGTGTAGATGATGGCCTAACAGGAGGCTTTAAAATTATCTTTCTAGTGTCCTTCGTTTGGGAGAAAAATGCAAAGGTACAAGACAGCTTTTCCTTGCCAATATCTCTCTTTTGCAAAGAGCTGCGCATTGGAAAATTCAGGGCTATGTCGTGTAGATGATGGCCTAACAGGAGGCTTTAAAATTTTCTTTCTAGTGTCCTTCGTTTGGGAGAAAAATGCAAAGGTACAAGACAGCTTTTCCTTGCCAATATCTCTCTTTTGCAAAGAGCTGCGCATTGGAAAATTCAGAGCTATGTCGTGTAGATGATGGCCTAACAGGAGGCTTTAAAATTATCTTTCTAGTGTCCTTCGTTTGGGAGAAAAATGCAAAGGTACAAGACAGCTTTTCCTTGCCAATATCTCTCTTTTGCAAAGAGCTGCGCATTGGAAAATTCAGGGCTATGTCGTGTAGATGATGGCCTAACAGGAGGCTTTAAAATTTTAATTCTAGTGTCCTTCGTTTGGGAGAAAAATGCAAAGGTACAAGACAGCTTTTCTTTGCCAATATCTCTCTATTGCAAAGAGCTACGCATTGGAAAATTCAGGGCTATGCCGTGTAGATGAAGCACTAACAGGAGGCTTTAAAATTTTAATTCTAGTGTCCTTCGTTTGGGAGAAAAATGCAAAGGTACAAGACAGCTTTTCCTTGCCAATATCTCTCTTTTGCAAAGAGCTGCGCATTGGAAAATTCAGGGCTATGTCGTGTAGATGATGGCCTAACAGGAAGCTTTAAAATTTTCTTTCTAGTGTCCTTCGTTTGGGAGAAAAATGCAAAGGTACAAGACAGCTTTTCCTTGCCAATATCTCTCTTTTGCAAAGAGCTACGCATTGGAAAATTCAGGGCTATGTCGTGTAGATGATGGCCTAACAGGAGGCTTTAAAATTTTCTTTCTAGTGACCTTCCTTTGGGAGAAAAATGCAAAGGTACAAGACAGCTTTTCCTTGCCAATATCTCTCTTTTGCAAAGAGCTGCGCATTGGAAAATTCAGGGCTATGTCGTGTAGATGATGGCCTAACAGGAGGCTTTAACATTTTCTTTCTAGTGTCCTTCGTTTGGGAGAAAAATGCAAAGGTACAAGACAGCTTTTCCTTGCCAATATCTCTCTTTTGCAAAGAGCTGCGCATTGGAAAATTCAGGGCTA
This sequence comes from Pseudophryne corroboree, assembly GCF_028390025.1. Classification (NCBI taxonomy): domain Eukaryota; kingdom Metazoa; phylum Chordata; class Amphibia; order Anura; family Myobatrachidae; genus Pseudophryne; species Pseudophryne corroboree. The sequence goes on from NW_026969082.1 coordinate 30,057, forward strand.
TGTCGTGTAGATGATGGCCTAACAGGAGGCTTTAAAATTTTAATTCTAGTGTTCTTCGTTTGGGAGAAAAATGCAAAGGTACAAGACAGCTTTTCCTTGCCAATATCTCTCTTTTGCAAAGAGCTGCGCATTGGAAAATTCAGGGCTATGTCGTGTAGATGATGGCCTAACAGGAGGCTTTAAAATTTTAATTCTAGTGTCCTTCGTTTGGGAGAAAAATGCAAAGGTACAAGACAGCTTTTCCTTGCCAATATCTCTCTTTTGCAAAGAGCTGCGCATTGGAAAATTCAGCGCTATGTCGTGTAGATGATGTCCTAACAGGAGGCTTTAAAATTTTAATTCTAGTGTCCTTCGTTTGGGAGAAAAATGCAAAGGTACAAGACAGCTTTTCCTTGCCAATATCTCTCTATTGCAAAGAGCTACGCATTGGAAAATTCAGGGCTATGCCGTGTAGATGAAGCACTAACAGGAGGCTTTAAAATTTTAATTCTAGTGTCCTTCGTTTGGGAGAAAAATGCAAAGGTACAAGACAGCTTTTCCTTGCCAATATCTCTCTTTTGCAAAGAGCTGCGCATTGGAAAATTCAGGGCTATGTCGTGTAGATGATGGCCTAACAGGAGGCTTTCAAATTTTCTTTCTAGTGTCCTTCGTTTGGGAGAAAAATGCAAAGGTACAAGACAGCTTTTCCTTGCCAATATCTCTCTTTTGCAAAGAGCTGCGCATTGGAAAATTCAGAGCTATGTCGTGTAGATGATGGCCTAACAGGAGGCTTTAAAATTATCTTTCTAGTGTCCTTCGTTTGGGAGAAAAATGCAAAGGTACAAGACAGCTTTTCCTTGCCAATATCTCTCTTTTGCAAAGAGCTGCGCATTGGAAAATTCAGGGCTATGTCGTGTAGATGATGGCCTAACAGGAGGCTTTAAAATTTTAATTCTAGTGTCCTTCGTTTGGGAGAAAAATGCAAAGGTACAAGACAGCTTTTCTTTGCCAATATCTCTCTATTGCAAAGAGCTACGCATTGGAAAATTCAGGGCTATGCCGTGTAGATGAAGCACTAACAGGAGGCTTTAAAATTTTAATTCTAGTGTCCTTCGTTTGGGAGAAAAATGCAAAGGTACAAGACAGCTTTTCCTTGCCAATATCTCTCTTTTGCAAAGAGCTGCGCATTGGAAAATTCAGGGCTATGTCGTGTAGATGATGGCCTTACAGGAAGCTTTAAAATTTTCTTTCTAGTGTCCTTCGTTTGGGAGAAAAATGCAAAGGTACAAGACAGCTTTTCCTTGCCAATATCTCTCTTTTGCAAAGAGCTACGCATTGGAAAATTCAGGGCTATGTCGTGTAGATGATGGCCTAACAGGAGGCTTTAAAATTTTCTTTCTAGTGACCTTCCTTTGGGAGAAAAATGCAAAGGTACAAGACAGCTTTTCCTTGCCAATATCTCTCTTTTGCAAAGAGCTGCGCATTGGAAAATTCAGGGCTATGTCGTGTAGATGATGGCCTAACAGGAGGCTTTAACATTTTCTTTCTAGTGTCCTTCGTTTGGGAGAAAAATGCAAAGGTACAAGACAGCTTTTCCTTGCCAATATCTCTCTTTTGCAAAGAGCTGCGCATTGGAAAATTCAGGGCAATGTCGTGTAGATGATGGCCTAACAGGAGGCTTTAAAATTATCTTTCTAGTGTCCTTCGTTTGGGAGAAAAATGCAAAGGTACAAGACAGCTTTTCCTTGCCAATATCTCTCTTTTGCAAAGAGCTGCGCATTGGAAAATTCAGGGCTATGTCGTGTAGATGATGGCCTAACAGGAGGCTTTAAAATTTTAATTCTAGTGTCCTTCGTTTGGGAGAAAAATGCAAAGGTACAAGACAGCTTTTCCTTGCCAATATCTCTCTTTTGCAAAGAGCTGCGCATTGGAAAATTCAGGGCTATGTCGTGTAGATGATGGCCTAACAGGAGGCTTTAAAATTTTAATTCTAGTGTCCTTCGTTTGGGAGAAAAATGCAAAGGTACAAGACAGCTTTTCCTTGCCAATATCTCTCTTTTGCAAAGAGCTGCGCATTGGAAAATTCATGGCTATGCCGTTTAGATGATGTTCTAACAGGAGGCTTTAAAATTTTAATTCTAGTGTCCTTCGTTTGGGAGAAAAATGCAAAGGTACAAGACAGCTTTTCCTTGCCAATATCTCTCTTTTGCAAAGAGCTGCGCATTGGAAAATTCAGGGCTATGTCGTGTAGATGATGGCCTAACAGGAGGCTTTAAAATTGTCTTTCTAGTGTCCTTCGTTTGGGAGAAAAATGCAATGGTACAAGACAGCTTTTCCTTGCCAATATCTCTCTTTTGCAAAGAGCTGCGCATTGGAAAATTCAGGGCTTTGTCGTGTAGATGATGGCCTAACAGGAGGCTTTAAAATTTTCTTTCTAGTGTCCTTCGTTTGGGAGAAAAATGCAAAGGTACAAGACAGCTTTTCCTTGCCAATATCTCTCTTTTGCAAAGAGCTACGCATTGGAAAATTCAGGGCTATGTCGTGTAGATGATGGCCTAACAGGAGGCTTTAAAATTTTCTTTCTAGTGACCTTCGTTTGGGAGAAAAATGCAAAGGTACAAGACAGCTTTTCCTTGCCAATATCTCTCTTTTGCAAAGAGCTGCGCATTGGAAAATTCAGGGCTATGTCGTGTAGATGATGGCCTAACAGGAGGCTTTAAAATTTTAATTCTAGTGTCCTTCGTTTGGGAGAAAAATGCAAAGGTACAAGACAGCTTTTCCTTGCCAATATCTCTCTTTTGCAAAGAGCTGCGCATTGGAAAATTCAGGGCTATGTCGTGTAGATGATGGCCTAACAGGAGGCTTTAAAATTTTAATTCTAGTGTCCTTCGTTTGGGAGAAAAATGCAAAGGTACAAGACAGCTTTTCCTTGCCAATATCTCTCTTTTGCAAAGAGCTGCGCATTGGAAAATTCAGGGCTATGTCGTGTAGATGATGGCCTAACAGGAGGCTTTAAAATTTTCTTTCTAGTGTCCTTCGTTTGGGAGAAAAATGCAAAGGTACAAGACAGCTTTTCCTTGCCAATATCTCTCTTTTGCAAAGAGCTACGCATTGGAAAATTCAGGGCTATGTCGTGTAGATGATGGCCTAACAGGAGGCTTTAAAATTTTCTTTCTAGTGACCTTCGTTTGGGAGAAAAATGCAAAGGTACAAGACAGCTTTTCCTTGCCAATATCTCTCTTTTGCAAAGAGCTGCGCATTGGAAAATTCAGGGCTATGTCGTGTAGATGATGGCCTAACAGGAGGCTTTAAAATTTTAATTCTAGTGTCCTTCGTTTGGGAGAAAAATGCAAAGGTACAAGACAGCTTTTCCTTGCCAATATCTCTCTTTTGCAAAGAGCTGCGCATTGGAAAATTCAGGGCTATGTCGTGTAGATGATGGCCTAACAGGAGGCTTTAAAATTTTCTTTCTAGTGTCCTTCGTTTGGGAGAAAAATGCAAAGGTACAAGACAGCTTTTCCTTGCCAATATCTCTCTTTTGCAAAGAGCTACGCATTGGAAAATTCAGGGCTATGTCGTGTAGATGATGGCCTAACAGGAGGCTTTAAAATTTTCTTTCTAGTGACCTTCGTTTGGGAGAAAAATGCAAAGGTACAAGACAGCTTTTCCTTGCCAATATCTCTCTTTTGCAAAGAGCTGCGCATTGGAAAATTCAGGGCTATGTCGTGTAGATGATGGCCTAACAGGAGGCTTTAAAATTTTCTTTCTAGTGTCCTTCGTTTGGGAGAAAAATGCAAAGGTACAAGACAGCTTTTCCTTGCCAATATCTCTCTTTTGCAAAGAGCTGCGCATTGGAAAATTCAGGGCTATGTCGTGTAGATGATGGCCTAACAGGAGGCTTTAAAATGTTCTTTCTAGTGTCCTTCGTTTGGGAGAAAAATGCAAAGGTACAAGACAGCTTTTCCTTGCCAATATCTCTCTTTTGCAAAGAGCTGCGCATTGGAAAATTCAGGGCTATGTCGTGTAGATGATGGCCTAACAGAAGGCTTTAAAATTTTAATTCTAGTGTCCTTCGTTTGGGAGAAAAATGCAAAGGTACAAGACAGCTTTTCCTTGCCAATATCTCTCTTTTGCAAAGAGCTGCGCATTGGAAAATTCATGGCTATGCCGTGTAGATGATGGCCTAACAGGAGGCTTTAAAATTTTCTTTCTAGTGACCTTCGTTTGGGAGAAAAATGCAAAGGTACAAGACAGCTTTTCCTTGCCAATATCTATCTTTTGCAAAGAGCTGCGCATTGGAAAATTCATGGCTATGCCGTGTAGATGATGGTCTAACAGGAGGCTTTAAAATTTTAATTCTAGAGTCCTTCTTTTGGGAGAAAAATGCAAAGGTACAAGACAGCTTTTCCTTGCCAATATCTCTCTTTTGCAAAGAGCTGCGCATTGGAAAATTCAGGGCTATGTCGTGTAGATGATGGCCTAACAGGAGGCTTTAAAATTTTCTTTCTAGTGACCTTCGTTTGGGAGAAAAATGCAAAGGTACAAGACAGCTTTTCCTTGCCAATATCTCTCTTTTGCAAAGAGCTGCGCATTGGAAAATTCAGGGCTATGTCGTGTAGATGATGGCCTAACAGGAGGCTTTAAAATTTTCTTTCTAGTGTCCTTCGTTTGGGAGAAAAATGCAATGGTACAAGACAGCTTTTCCTTGCCAATATCTCTCTTTTGCAAAGAGCTGTGCATTGGAAAATTCAGGGCTATGTCGTGTAGATGATGGCCTAACAGGAGGCTTTAAAATTTTATTTCTAGTGTCCTTCGTTTGGGAGAAAAATGCAAAGGTACAAGACAGCTTTTCCTTGCCAATATCTCTCTTTTGCAAAGAGCTGCGCATTGGAAAATTCAGGGCTATGTCGTGTAGATGATGGCCTAACAGGAGGCTTTAAAATTTTAATTCTAGTGTCCTTCGTTTGGGAGAAAAATGCAAAGGTACAAGACAGCTTTTCCTTGCCAATATCTCTCTTTTGCAAAGAGCTGCGCATTGGAAAATTCAGGGCTATGTCGTGTAGATGATGGCCTAACAGGAGGCTTTAAAATTTTAATTCTAGTGTCCTTCGTTTGGGAGAAAAATGCAAAGGTACAAGACAGCTTTTCCTTGCCAATATCTCTCTTTTGCAAAGAGCTGCGCATTGGAAAATTCAGGGCTATGTCGTGTAGATGATGGCCTAACAGGAGGCTTTAAAATTTTCTTTCTAGTGTCCTTCGTTTGGGAGAAAAATGCAAAGGTACAAGACAGCTTTTCCTTGCCAATATCTCTCTTTTGCAAAGAGCTGCGCATTGGAAAATTCAGGGCTATGTCGTGTAGATGATGGCCTAACAGGAGGCTTTAAAATTATCTTTCTAGTGTCCTTCGTTTGGGAGAAAAATGCAAAGGTACAAGACAGCTTTTCCTTGCCAATATCTCTCTTTTGCAAAGAGCTGCGCATTGGAAAATTCAGGGCTATGTCGTGTAGATGATGGCCTAACAGGAGGCTTTAAAATTTTAATTCTAGTGTCCTTCGTTTGGGAGAAAAATGCAAAGGTACAAGACAGCTTTTCCTTGCCAATATCTCTCTTTTGCAAAGAGCTGCGCATTGGAAAATTCAGGGCTATGTCGTGTAGATGATGGCCTAACAGGAGGCTTTAAAATTTTAATTCTAGTGTCCTTCGTTTGGGAGAAAAATGCAAAGGTACAAGACAGCTTTTCCTTGCCAATATCTCTCTTTTGCAAAGAGCTGCGCATTGGAAAATTCAGGGCTATGTCGTGTAGATGATGGCCTAACAGGAGGCTTTAAAATTTTCTTTCTAGTGTCCTTCGTTTGGGAGAAAAATGCAAAGGTACAAGACAGCTTTTCCTTGCCAATATCTCTCTTTTGCAAAGAGCTACGCATTGGAAAATTCAGGGCTATGTCGTGTAGATGATGGCCTAACAGGAGGCTTTAAAATTTTCTTTCTAGTGACCTTCGTTTGGGAGAAAAATGCAAAGGTACAAGACAGCTTTTCCTTGCCAATATCTCTCTTTTGCAAAGAGCTGCGCATTGGAAAATTCAGGGCTATGTCGTGTAGATGATGGCCTAACAGGAGGCTTTAAAATTTTAATTCTAGTGTCCTTCGTTTGGGAGAAAAATGCAAAGGTACAAGACAGCTTTTCCTTGCCAATATCTCTCTTTTGCAAAGAGCTGCGCATTGGAAAATTCAGGGCTATGTCGTGTAGATGATGGCCTAACAGGAGGCTTTAAAATTTTCTTTCTAGTGTCCTTCGTTTGGGAGAAAAATGCAAAGGTACAAGACAGCTTTTCCTTGCCAATATCTCTCTTTTGCAAAGAGCTACGCATTGGAAAATTCAGGGCTATGTCGTGTAGATGATGGCCTAACAGGAGGCTTTAAAATTTTCTTTCTAGTGACCTTCGTTTGGGAGAAAAATGCAAAGGTACAAGACAGCTTTTCCTTGCCAATATCTCTCTTTTGCAAAGAGCTGCGCATTGGAAAATTCAGGGCTATGTCGTGTAGATGATGGCCTAACAGGAGGCTTTAAAATTTTCTTTCTAGTGTCCTTCGTTTGGGAGAAAAATGCAAAGGTACAAGACAGCTTTTCCTTGCCAATATCTCTCTTTTGCAAAGAGCTGCGCATTGGAAAATTCAGGGCTATGTCGTGTAGATGATGGCCTAACAGGAGGCTTTAAAATTTTCTTTCTAGTGACCTTCGTTTGGGAGAAAAATGCAAAGGTACAAGACAGCTTTTCCTTGCCAATATCTCTCTTTTGCAAAGAGCTGCGCATTGGAAAATTCAGGGCTATGTCGTGTAGATGATGGCCTAACAGGAGGCTTTAAAATTTTCTTTCTAGTGTCCTTCGTTTGGGAGAAAAATGCAATGGTACAAGACAGCTTTTCCTTGCCAATATCTCTCTTTTGCAAAGAGCTGTGCATTGGAAAATTCAGGGCTATGTCGTGTAGATGATGGCCTAACAGGAGGCTTTAAAATTTTATTTCTAGTGTCCTTCGTTTGGGAGAAAAATGCAAAGGTACAAGACAGCTTTTCCTTGCCAATATCTCTCTTTTGCAAAGAGCTGCGCATTGGAAAATTCAGGGCTATGTCGTGTAGATGATGGCCTAACAGGAGGCTTTAAAATTTTAATTCTAGTGTCCTTCGTTTGGGAGAAAAATGCAAAGGTACAAGACAGCTTTTCCTTGCCAATATCTCTCTTTTGCAAAGAGCTGCGCATTGGAAAATTCAGGGCTATGTCGTGTAGATGATGGCCTAACAGGAGGCTTTAAAATTTTAATTCTAGTGTCCTTCGTTTGGGAGAAAAATGCAAAGGTACAAGACAGCTTTTCCTTGCCAATATCTCTCTTTTGCAAAGAGCTGCGCATTGGAAAATTCAGGGCTATGTCGTGTAGATGATGGCCTAACAGGAGGCTTTAAAATTTTCTTTCTAGTGTCCTTCGTTTGGGAGAAAAATGCAAAGGTACAAGACAGCTTTTCCTTGCCAATATCTCTCTTTTGCAAAGAGCTGCGCATTGGAAAATTCAGGGCTATGTCGTGTAGATGATGGCCTAACAGGAGGCTTTAAAATTATCTTTCTAGTGTCCTTCGTTTGGGAGAAAAATGCAAAGGTACAAGACAGCTTTTCCTTGCCAATATCTCTCTTTTGCAAAGAGCTGCGCATTGGAAAATTCAGGGCTATGTCGTGTAGATGATGGCCTAACAGGAGGCTTTAAAATTTTAATTCTAGTGTCCTTCGTTTGGGAGAAAAATGCAAAGGTACAAGACAGCTTTTCCTTGCCAATATCTCTCTTTTGCAAAGAGCTGCGCATTGGAAAATTCAGGGCTATGTCGTGTAGATGATGGCCTAACAGGAGGCTTTAAAATTTTAATTCTAGTGTCCTTCGTTTGGGAGAAAAATGCAAAGGTACAAGACAGCTTTTCCTTGCCAATATCTCTCTTTTGCAAAGAGCTGCGCATTGGAAAATTCAGGGCTATGTCGTGTAGATGATGGCCTAACAGGAGGCTTTAAAATTTTCTTTCTAGTGTCCTTCGTTTGGGAGAAAAATGCAAAGGTACAAGACAGCTTTTCCTTGCCAATATCTCTCTTTTGCAAAGAGCTACGCATTGGAAAATTCAGGGCTATGTCGTGTAGATGATGGCCTAACAGGAGGCTTTAAAATTTTCTTTCTAGTGACCTTCGTTTGGGAGAAAAATGCAAAGGTACAAGACAGCTTTTCCTTGCCAATATCTCTCTTTTGCAAAGAGCTGCGCATTGGAAAATTCAGGGCTATGTCGTGTAGATGATGGCCTAACAGGAGGCTTTAAAATTTTAATTCTAGTGTCCTTCGTTTGGGAGAAAAATGCAAAGGTACAAGACAGCTTTTCCTTGCCAATATCTCTCTTTTGCAAAGAGCTGCGCATTGGAAAATTCAGGGCTATGTCGTGTAGATGATGGCCTAACAGGAGGCTTTAAAATTTTCTTTCTAGTGTCCTTCGTTTGGGAGAAAAATGCAAAGGTACAAGACAGCTTTTCCTTGCCAATATCTCTCTTTTGCAAAGAGCTACGCATTGGAAAATTCAGGGCTATGTCGTGTAGATGATGGCCTAACAGGAGGCTTTAAAATTTTCTTTCTAGTGACCTTCGTTTGGGAGAAAAATGCAAAGGTACAAGACAGCTTTTCCTTGCCAATATCTCTCTTTTGCAAAGAGCTGCGCATTGGAAAATTCAGGGCTATGTCGTGTAGATGATGGCCTAACAGGAGGCTTTAAAATTTTCTTTCTAGTGTCCTTCGTTTGGGAGAAAAATGCAAAGGTACAAGACAGCTTTTCCTTGCCAATATCTCTCTTTTGCAAAGAGCTGCGCATTGGAAAATTCAGGGCTATGTCGTGTAGATGATGGCCTAACAGAAGGCTTTAAAATTTTAATTCTAGTGTCCTTCGTTTGGGAGAAAAATGCAAAGGTACAAGACAGCTTTTCCTTGCCAATATCTCTCTTTTGCAAAGAGCTGCGCATTGGAAAATTCATGGCTATGCCGTGTAGATGATGGCCTAACAGGAGGCTTTAAAATTTTCTTTCTAGTGACCTTCGTTTGGGAGAAAAATGCAAAGGTACAAGACAGCTTTTCCTTGCCAATATCTCTCTTTTGCAAAGAGCTGCGCATTGGAAAATTCAGGGCTATGTCGTGTAGATGATGGCCTAACAGGAGGCTTTAAAATTTTCTTTCTAGTGTCCTTCGTTTGGGAGAAAAATGCAAAGGTACAAGACAGCTTTTCCTTGCCAATATCTCTCTTTTGCAAAGAGCTGCGCATTGGAAAATTCAGGGCTATGTCGTGTAGATGATGGCCTAACAGGAGGCTTTAAAATTATCTTTCTAGTGTCCTTCGTTTGGGAGAAAAATGCAAAGGTACAAGACAGCTTTTCCTTGCCAATATCTCTCTTTTGCAAAGAGCTGCGCATTGGAAAATTCAGGGCTATGTCGTGTAGATGATGGCCTAACAGGAGGCTTTAAAATTATCTTTCTAGTGTCCTTCGTTTGGGAGAAAAATGCAAAGGTACAAGACAGCTTTTCCTTGCCAATATCTCTCTTTTGCAAAGAGCTGCGCATTGGAAAATTCAGGGCTATGTCGTGTAGATGATGGCCTAACAGGAGGCTTTAAAATTTTAATTCTAGTGTCCTTCGTTTGGGAGAAAAATGCAAAGGTACAAGACAGCTTTTCCTTGCCAATATCTCTCTTTTGCAAAGAGCTGCGCATTGGAAAATTCAGGGCTATGTCGTGTAGATGATGGCCTAACAGGAGGCTTTAAAATTTTCTTTCTAGTGTCCTTCGTTTGGGAGAAAAATGCAAAGGTACAAGACAGCTTTTCCTTGCCAATATCTCTCTTTTGCAAAGAGCTGCGCATTGGAAAATTCAGGGCTATGTCGTGTAGATGATGGCCTAACAGGAGGCTTTAAAATTATCTTTCTAGTGTCCTTCGTTTGGGAGAAAAATGCAAAGGTACAAGACAGCTTTTCCTTGCCAATATCTCTCTTTTGCAAAGAGCTGCGCATTGGAAAATTCAGGGCTATGTCGTGTAGATGATGGCCTAACAGGAGGCTTTAAAATTTTAATTCTAGTGTCCTTCGTTTGGGAGAAAAATGCAAAGGTACAAGACAGCTTTTCCTTGCCAATATCTCTCTTTTGCAAAGAGCTGCGCATTGGAAAATTCAGGGCTATGTCGTGTAGATGATGGCCTAACAGGAGGCTTTAAAATTTTAATTCTAGTGTCCTTCGTTTGGGAGAAAAATGCAAAGGTACAAGACAGCTTTTCCTTGCCAATATCTCTCTTTTGCAAAGAGCTGCGCATTGGAAAATTCAGGGCTATGTCGTGTAGATGATGGCCTAACAGGAGGCTTTAAAATTTTCTTTCTAGTGTCCTTCGTTTGGGAGAAAAATGCAAAGGTACAAGACAGCTTTTCCTTGCCAATATCTCTCTTTTGCAAAGAGCTACGCATTGGAAAATTCAGGGCTATGTCGTGTAGATGATGGCCTAACAGGAGGCTTTAAAATTTTCTTTCTAGTGACCTTCGTTTGGGAGAAAAATGCAAAGGTACAAGACAGCTTTTCCTTGCCAATATCTCTCTTTTGCAAAGAGCTGCGCATTGGAAAATTCAGGGCTATGTCGTGTAGATGATGGCCTAACAGGAGGCTTTAAAATTTTAATTCTAGTGTCCTTCGTTTGGGAGAAAAATGCAAAGGTACAAGACAGCTTTTCCTTGCCAATATCTCTCTTTTGCAAAGAGCTGCGCATTGGAAAATTCAGGGCTATGTCGTGTAGATGATGGCCTAACAGGAGGCTTTAAAATTTTCTTTCTAGTGTCCTTCGTTTGGGAGAAAAATGCAAAGGTACAAGACAGCTTTTCCTTGCCAATATCTCTCTTTTGCAAAGAGCTACGCATTGGAAAATTCAGGGCTATGTCGTGTAGATGATGGCCTAACAGGAGGCTTTAAAATTTTCTTTCTAGTGACCTTCGTTTGGGAGAAAAATGCAAAGGTACAAGACAGCTTTTCCTTGCCAATATCTCTCTTTTGCAAAGAGCTGCGCATTGGAAAATTCAGGGCTATGTCGTGTAGATGATGGCCTAACAGGAGGCTTTAAAATTTTCTTTCTAGTGTCCTTCGTTTGGGAGAAAAATGCAAAGGTACAAGACAGCTTTTCCTTGCCAATATCTCTCTTTTGCAAAGAGCTGCGCATTGGAAAATTCAGGGCTATGTCGTGTAGATGATGGCCTAACAGAAGGCTTTAAAATTTTAATTCTAGTGTCCTTCGTTTGGGAGAAAAATGCAAAGGTACAAGACAGCTTTTCCTTGCCAATATCTCTCTTTTGCAAAGAGCTGCGCATTGGAAAATTCATGGCTATGCCGTGTAGATGATGGCCTAACAGGAGGCTTTAAAATTTTCTTTCTAGTGACCTTCGTTTGGGAGAAAAATGCAAAGGTACAAGACAGCTTTTCCTTGCCAATATCTCTCTTTTGCAAAGAGCTGCGCATTGGAAAATTCAGGGCTATGTCGTGTAGATGATGGCCTAACAGGAGGCTTTAAAATTTTCTTTCTAGTGTCCTTCGTTTGGGAGAAAAATGCAAAGGTACAAGACAGCTTTTCCTTGCCAATATCTCTCTTTTGCAAAGAGCTGCGCATTGGAAAATTCAGGGCTATGTCGTGTAGATGATGGCCTAACAGGAGGCTTTAAAATTATCTTTCTAGTGTCCTTCGTTTGGGAGAAAAATGCAAAGGTACAAGACAGCTTTTCCTTGCCAATATCTCTCTTTTGCAAAGAGCTGCGCATTGGAAAATTCAGGGCTATGTCGTGTAGATGATGGCCTAACAGGAGGCTTTAAAATTTTAATTCTAGTGTCCTTCGTTTGGGAGAAAAATGCAAAGGTACAAGACAGCTTTTCCTTGCCAATATCTCTCTTTTGCAAAGAGCTGCGCATTGGAAAATTCAGGGCTATGTCGTGTAGATAATGTTCTAACAGGAGGCTTTAAAATTTTAATTCTAGTGTCCTTCGTTTGGGAGAAAAATGCAAAGGTACAAGACAGCTTTTCCTTGCCAATATCTCTCTTTTGCAAAGAGCTGCGCATTGGAAAATTCAGGGCTATGTCGTGTAGATGATGGCCTAACAGGAGGCTTTAAAATTTTCTTTCTAAGTGACCTTCGTTTGGGAGAAAAATGCAAAGGTACAAGACAGCTTTTCCTTGCCAATATCTCTCTTTTGCAAAGAGCTGCGCATTGGAAAATTCAGGGCTATGTCGTGTAGATGATGGCCTAACAGGAGGCTTTAAAATTTTCTTTCTAGTGTCCTTCGTTTGGGAGAAAAATGCAAAGGTACAAGACAGCTTTTCCTTGCCAATATCTCTCTTTTGCAAAGAGCTGCGCATTGGAAAATTCAGGGCTATGTCGTGTAGATGATGGCCTAACAGGAGGCTTTAAAATTATCTTTCTAGTGTCCTTCGTTTGGGAGAAAAATGCAAAGGTACAAGACAGCTTTTCCTTGCCAATATCTCTCTTTTGCAAAGAGCTGCGCATTGGAAAATTCAGGGCTATGTCGTGTAGATGATGGCCTAACAGGAGGCTTTAAAATTTTATTTCTAGTGTCCTTCGTTTGGGAGAAAAATGCAAAGGTACAAGACAGCTTTTCCTTGCCAATATCTCTCTTTTGCAAAGAGCTGCGCATTGGAAAATTCAGGGCTATGTCGTGCAGATGATGGCCTAACAGGAGGCTTTAAAATTTTAATTCTAGTGTCCTTCGTTTGGGAGAAAAATGCAAAGGTACAAGACAGCTTTTCCTTGCCAATATCTCTCTTTTGCAAAGAGCTGCGCATTGGAAAATTCAGGGCTATGTCGTGTAGATGATGGCCTAACAGGAGGCTTTAAAATTTTAATTCTAGTGTCCTTCGTTTGGGAGAAAAATGCAAAGGTACAAGACAGCTTTTCCTTGCCAATATCTCTCTTTTGCAAAGAGCTGCGCATTGGAAAATTCAGGCTATGTCGTGTAGATGATGGCATAACAGGAGGCTTTAAAATTTTAATCTAGTGTCCTTCGTTTGGAGAAAAATGCAAAGGTACAAGACAGCTTTTCCTTGCCAATATCTCTCTATTGCAAAGAGCTACGCATTGGAAAATTCAGGGCTATGCCTTGTAGATAAAGCACTAACAGGAGGCTTTAAAATTTTAATTCTAGTGTCCTTCGTTTGGGAGAAAAATGCAAAGGTACAAGACAGCTTTTCCTTGCCAATATCTCTCTTTTGCAAAGAGCTGCGCATTGGAAAATTCAGGGCTATGTCGTGTAGATGATGGCCTAACAGGAGGCTTTAAAATTTTCTTTCTAGTGTCCTTCGTTTGGGAGAAAAATGCAAAGGTACAAGACAGCTTTTCCTTGCCAATATCTCTCTTTTGCAAAGAGCTACGCATTGGAAAATTCAGGGCTATGTCGTGTAGATGATGGCCTAACAGGAGGCTTTAAAATTTTCTTTCTAGTGACCTTCGTTTGGGAGAAAAATGCAAAGGTACAAGACAGCTTTTCCTTGCCAATATCTCTCTTTTGCAAAGAGCTGCGCATTGGAAAATTCAGGGCTATGTCGTGTAGATGATGGCCTAACAGGAGGCTTTAAAATTTTCTTTCTAGTGACCTTCGTTTGGGAGAAAAATGCAAAGGTACAAGACAGCTTTTCCTTGCCAATATCTCTCTTTTGCAAAGAGCTGCGCATTGGAAAATTCAGGGCTATGTCGTGTAGATGATGGCCTAACAGGAGGCTTTAAAATTTTCTTTCTAGTTTCCTTCGTTTGGGAGAAAAATGCAATGGTACAAGACAGCTTTTCCTTGCCAATATCTCTCTTTTGCAAAGAGCTGCGCATTGGAAAATTCATAGCTATGCCGTGTAGATGATGGTCTAACAGGAGGCTTTAAAATTTTCTTTCTAGTGTCCTTCGTTTGGGTGAAAAATGCAATGGTACAAGACAGCTTTTCCTTGCCAATATCTCTCTTTTGCAAAGAGCTGCGCATTGGAAAATTCAGGGCTATGTCGTGTAGATGATGGCCTAACAGGAGGCTTTAAAATTTTAATTCTAGTGTCCTTCGTTTGGGAGAAAAATGCAAAGGTACAAGACAGCTTTTCCTTGCAATATCTCTCTTTTGCAAAGAGCTGCGCATTGGAAAATTCAGGGCTATGTCGTGTAGATGATGGCCTAACAGGAGGCTTTAAAATTTTCTTTCTAGTGTCCTTCGTTTGGGAGAAAAATGCAAAGGTACAAGACAGCTTTTCCTTGCCAATATCTCTCTTTTGCAAAGAGCTACGCATTGGAAAATTCAGGGCTATGTCGTGTAGATGATGGCCTAACAGGAGGCTTTAAAATTTTCTTTCTAGTGACCTTCGTTTGGGAGAAAAATGCAAAGGTACAAGACAGCTTTTCCTTGCCAATATCTCTCTTTTGCAAAGAGCTGCGCATTGGAAAATTCAGGGCTATGTCGTGTAGATGATGGCCTAACAGGAGGCTTTAAAATTTTAATTCTAGTGTCCTTCGTTTGGGAGAAAAATGCAAAGGTACAAGACAGCTTTTCCTTGCCAATATCTCTCTTTTGCAAAGAGCTGCGCATTGGAAAATTCAGGGCTATGTCGTGTAGATGATGGCCTAACAGGAGGCTTTAAAATTTTCTTTCTAGTGTCCTTCGTTTGGGAGAAAAATGCAAAGGTACAAGACAGCTTTTCCTTGCCAATATCTCTCTTTTGCAAAGAGCTACGCATTGGAAAATTCAGGGCTATGTCGTGTAGATGATGGCCTAACAGGAGGCTTTAAAATTTTCTTTCTAGTGACCTTCGTTTGGGAGAAAAATGCAAAGGTACAAGACAGCTTTTCCTTGCCAATATCTCTCTTTTGCAAAGAGCTGCGCATTGGAAAATTCAGGGCTATGTCGTGTAGATGATGGCCTAACAGGAGGCTTTAAAATTTTCTTTCTAGTGTCCTTCGTTTGGGAGAAAAATGCAAAGGTACAAGACAGCTTTTCCTTGCCAATATCTCTCTTTTGCAAAGAGCTGCGCATTGGAAAATTCAGGGCTATGTCGTGTAGATGATGGCCTAACAGGAGGCTTTAAAATGTTCTTTCTAGTGTCCTTCGTTTGGGAGAAAAATGCAAAGGTACAAGACAGCTTTTCCTTGCCAATATCTCTCTTTTGCAAAGAGCTGCGCATTGGAAAATTCAGGGCTATGTCGTGTAGATGATGGCCTAACAGAAGGCTTTAAAATTTTAATTCTAGTGTCCTTCGTTTGGGAGAAAAATGCAAAGGTACAAGACAGCTTTTCCTTGCCAATATCTCTCTTTTGCAAAGAGCTGCGCATTGGAAAATTCATGGCTATGCCGTGTAGATGATGGCCTAACAGGAGGCTTTAAAATTTTCTTTCTAGTGACCTTCGTTTGGGAGAAAAATGCAAAGGTACAAGACAGCTTTTCCTTGCCAATATCTCTCTTTTGCAAAGAGCTGCGCATTGGAAAATTCAGGGCTATGTCGTGTAGATGATGGCCTAACAGGAGGCTTTAAATTTTCTTTCTAGTGACCTTCGTTTGGGAGAAAAATGCAAAGGTACAAGACAGCTTTTCCTTGCCAATATCTATCTTTTGCAAAGAGCTGCGCATTGGAAAATTCATGGCTATGCCGTGTAGATGATGGTCTAACAGGAGGCTTTAAAATTTTAATTCTAGAGTCCTTCTTTTGGGAGAAAAATGCAAAGGTACAAGACAGCTTTTCCTTGCCAATATCTCTCTTTTGCAAAGAGCTGCGCATTGGAAAATTCATAGGGCTATGTCGTGTAGATGATGGCCTAACAGGAGGCTTTAAAATTTTCTTTCTAGTGACCTTCGTTTGGGAGAAAAATGCAAAGGTACAAGACAGCTTTTCCTTGCCAATATCTCTCTTTTGCAAAGAGCTGCGCATTGGAAAATTCAGGGCTATGTCGTGTAGATGATGGCCTAACAGGAGGCTTTAAAATTTTCTTTCTAGTGTCCTTCGTTTGGGAGAAAAATGCAATGGTACAAGACAGCTTTTCCTTGCCAATATCTCTCTTTTGCAAAGAGCTGTGCATTGGAAAATTCAGGGCTATGTCGTGTAGATGATGGCCTAACAGGAGGCTTTAAAATTTTATTTCTAGTGTCCTTCGTTTGGGAGAAAAATGCAAAGGTACAAGACAGCTTTTCCTTGCCAATATCTCTCTTTTGCAAAGAGCTGCGCATTGGAAAATTCAGGGCTATGTCGTGTAGATGATGGCCTAACAGGAGGCTTTAAAATGTTCTTTCTAGTGTCCTTCGTTTGGGAGAAAAATGCAAAGGTACAAGACAGCTTTTCCTTGCCAATATCTCTCTTTTGCAAAGAGCTGCGCATTGGAAAATTCAGGGCTATGTCGTGTAGATGATGGCCTAACAGGAGGCTTTAAAATTTTAATTCTAGTGTCCTTCGTTTGGGAGAAAAATGCAAAGGTACAAGACAGCTTTTCCTTGCCAATATCTCTCTTTTGCAAAGAGCTGCGCATTGGAAAATTCAGGGCTATGTCGTGTAGATGATGGCCTAACAGGAGGCTTTAAAATTTTCTTTCTAGTGACCTTCGTTTGGGAGAAAAATGCAAAGGTACAAGACAGCTTTTCCTTGCCAATATCTCTCTTTTGCAAAGAGCTGCGCATTGGAAAATTCAGGGCTATGTCGTGTAGATGATGGCCTAACAGAAGGCTTTAAAATTTTCTTTCTAGTGTCCTTCGTTTGGGAGAAAAATGCAAAGGTACAAGACAGCTTTTCCTTGCCAATATCTCTCTTTTGCAAAGAGCTGCGCATTGGAAAATTCAGGGCTATGTCGTGTAGATGATGGCCTAACAGGAGGCTTTAAAATTATCTTTCTAGTGTCCTTCGTTTGGGAGAAAAATGCAAAGGTACAAGACAGCTTTTCCTTGCCAATATCTCTCTTTTGCAAAGAGCTGCGCATTGGAAAATTCAGGGCTATGTCGTGTAGATGATGGCCTAACAGGAGGCTTTAAAATTTTCTTTCTAGTGTCCTTCCGTTTGGGAGAAAAATGCAAAGGTACAAGACAGCTTTTCCTTGCCAATATCTCTCTTTTGCAAAGAGCTGCGCATTGGAAAATTCAGGGCTATGTCGTGTAGATGATGGCCTAACAGGAGGCTTTAAAATTATCTTTCTAGTGTCCTTCGTTTGGGAGAAAAATGCAAAGGTACAAGACAGCTTTTCCTTGCCAATATCTCTCTTTTGCAAAGAGCTGCGCATTGGAAAATTCAGGGCTATGTCGTGTAGATGATGGCCTAACAGGAGGCTTTAAAATTTTATTTCTAGTGTCCTTCGTTTGGGAGAAAAATGCAAAGGTACAAGACAGCTTTTCCTTGCCAATATCTCTCTTTTGCAAAGAGCTGCGCATTGGAAAATTCAGGGCTATGTCGTGTAGATGATGGCCTAACAGGAGGCTTTAAAATTTTAATTCTAGTGTCCTTCGTTTGGGAGAAAAATGCAAAGGTACAAGACAGCTTTTCCTTGCCAATATCTCTCTTTTGCAAAGAGCTGCGCATTGGAAAATTCAGGGCTATGTCGTGTAGATGATGGCCTAACAGGAGGCTTTAAAATTTTAATTCTAGTGTCCTTCGTTTGGGAGAAAAATGCAAAGGTACAAGACAGCTTTTCCTTGCCAATATCTCTCTTTTGCAAAGAGCTGCGCATTAGAAAATTCAGGGCTATGTCGTGTAGATGATGGCCTAACAGGAGGCTTTAAAATTTTAATTCTAGTGTCCTTCGTTTGGGAGAAAAAATGCAAAGGTACAAGACAGCTTTTCCTTGCCAATATCTCTCTTTTGCAAAGAGCTGCGCATTGGAAAATTCAGGGCTATGTCGTGTAGATGATGGCCTAACAGGAGGCTTTAAAATTTTAATTCTAGTGTCCTTCGTTTGGGAGAAAAATGCAAAGGTACAAGACAGCTTTTCCTTGCCAATATCTCTCTATTGCAAAGAGCTACGCATTGGAAAATTCAGGGCTATGCCTTGTAGATAAAGCACTAACAGGAGGCTTTAAAATTTTAATTCTAGTGTCCTTCGTTTGGGAGAAAAATGCAAAGGTACAAGACAGCTTTTCCTTGCCAATATCTCTCTTTTGCAAAGAGCTGCGCATTGGAAAATTCAGGGCTATGTCGTGTAGATGATGGCCTAACAGGAGGCTTTAAAATTTTCTTTCTAGTGTCCTTCGTTTGGGAGAAAAATGCAAAGGTACAAGACAGCTTTTCCTTGCCAATATCTCTCTTTTGCAAAGAGCTACGCATTGGAAAATTCAGGGCTATGTCGTGTAGATGATGGCCTAACAGGAGGCTTTAAAATTTTCTTTCTAGTGACCTTCGTTTGGGAGAAAAATGCAAAGGTACAAGACAGCTTTTCCTTGCCAATATCTCTCTTTTGCAAAGAGCTGCGCATTGGAAAATTCAGGGCTATGTCGTGTAGATGATGGCCTAACAGGAGGCTTTAAAATTTTCTTTCTAGTGACCTTCGTTTGGGAGAAAAATGCAAAGGTACAAGACAGCTTTTCCTTGCCAATATCTCTCTTTTGCAAAGAGCTGCGCATTGGAAAATTCAGGGCTATGTCGTGTAGATGATGGCCTAACAGGAGGCTTTAAAATTTTCTTTCTAGTGTCCTTCGTTTGGGAGAAAAATGCAATGGTACAAGACAGCTTTTCCTTGCCAATATCTCTCTTTTGCAAAGAGCTGCGCATTGGAAAATTCATAGCTATGCCGTGTAGATGATGGTCTAACAGGAGGCTTTAAAATTTTCTTTCTAGTGTCCTTCGTTTGGGTGAAAAATGCAATGGTACAAGACAGCTTTTCCTTGCCAATATCTCTCTTTTGCAAAGAGCTGCGCATTGGAAAATTCAGGGCTATGTCGTGTAGATGATGGCCTAACAGGAGGCTTTAAAATTTTCTTTCTAGTGTCCTTCGTTTGGGAGAAAAATGCAAAGGTACAAGACAGGTTTTCCTTGCCAATATCTCTCTTTTACAAAGAGCTGCGCATTGGAAAATTCCGGGCTATGTCGTGTAGATGATTGCCTAACAGGAGGCTTTAAAATTTTAATTCTAGTGTCCTTCGTTTGGGAGAAAAATGCAAAGGTACAAGACAGCTTTTCCTTGCCAATATCTCTCTTTTGCAAAGAGCTGCGCATTGGAAAATTCAGAGCTATGTCGTGTAGATGATGGCCTAACAGGAGGCTTTAAAATTATCTTTCTAGTGTCCTTCGTTTGGGAGAAAAATGCAAAGGTACAAGACAGCTTTTCCTTGCCAATATCTCTCTTTTGCAAAGAGCTGCGCATTGGAAAATTCAGGGCTATGTCGTGTAGATGATGGCCTAACAGGAGGCTTTAAAATTTTCTTTCTAGTGTCCTTCGTTTGGGAGAAAAATGCAAAGGTACAAGACAGCTTTTCCTTGCCAATATCTCTCTTTTGCAAAGAGCTGCGCATTGGAAAATTCAGAGCTATGTCGTGTAGATGATGGCCTAACAGGAGGCTTTAAAATTATCTTTCTAGTGTCCCTTCGTTTGGGAGAAAAATGCAAAGGTACAAGACAGCTTTTCCTTGCCAATATCTCTCTTTTGCAAAGAGCTGCGCATTGGAAAATTCAGGGCTATGTCGTGTAGATGATGGCCTAACAGGAGGCTTTAAAATTTTCTTTCTAGTGTCCTTCGTTTGGGAGAAAAATGCAAAGGTACAAGACAGCTTTTCCTTGCCAATATCTCTCTTTTGCAAAGAGCTGCGCATTGGAAAATTCAGAGCTATGTCGTGTAGATGATGGCCTAACAGGAGGCTTAAAATTATCTTTCTAGTGTCCTTCGTTTGGGAGAAAAATGCAAAGGTACAAGACAGCTTTTCCTTGCCAATATCTCTCTTTTGCAAAGAGCTGCGCATTGGAAAATTCAGGGCTATGTCGTGTAGATGATGGCCTAACAGGAGGCTTTAAAATTTTAATTCTAGTGTCCTTCGTTTGGGAGAAAAATGCAAAGGTACAAGACAGCTTTTCCTTGCCAATATCTCTCTTTTGCAAAGAGCTGCGCATTGGAAAATTCAGGGCTATGTCGTGTAGATGATGGCCTAACAGGAGGCTTTAAAATTTTAATTCTAGTGTCCTTCGTTTGGGAGAAAAATGCAAAGGTACAAGACAGCTTTTCCTTGCCAATATCTCTCTATTGCAAAGAGCTACGCATTGGAAAATTCAGGGCTATGCCTTGTAGATAAAGCACTAACAGGAGGCTTTAAAATTTTAATTCTAGTGTCCTTCGTTTGGGAGAAAAATGCAAAGGTACAAGACAGCTTTTCCTTGCCAATATCTCTCTTTTGCAAAGAGCTGCGCATTGGAAAATTCAGGGCTATGTCGTGTAGATGATGGCCTAACAGGAGGCTTTAAAATTTTCTTTCTAGTGTCCTTCGTTTGGAGAAAAATGCAAAGGTACAAGACAGCTTTTCCTTGCCAATATCTCTCTTTTGCAAAGAGCTACGCATTGGAAAATTCAGGGCTATGTCGTGTAGATGATGGCCTAACAGGAGGCTTTAAAATTTTCTTTCTAGTGACCTTCGTTTGGGAGAAAAATGCAAAGGTACAAGACAGCTTTTCCTTGCCAATATCTCTCTTTTGCAAAGAGCTGCGCATTGGAAAATTCAGGGCTATGTCGTGTAGATGATGGCCTAACAGGAGGCTTTAAAATTTTCTTTCTAGTGACCTTCGTTTGGGAGAAAAATGCAAAGGTACAAGACAGCTTTTCCTTGCCAATATCTCTCTTTTGCAAAGAGCTGCGCATTGGAAAATTCAGGGCTATGTCGTGTAGATGATGGCCTAACAGGAGGCTTTAAAATTTTCTTTCTAGTGTCCTTCGTTTGGGAGAAAAATGCAATGGTACAAGACAGCTTTTCCTTGCCAATATCTCTCTTTGCAAAGAGCTGCGCATTGGAAAATTCATAGCTATGCCGTGTAGATGATGGTCTAACAGGAGGCTTTAAAATTTTCTTTCTAGTGTCCTTCGTTTGGGTGAAAAATGCAATGGTACAAGACAGCTTTTCCTTGCCAATATCTCTCTTTTGCAAAGAGCTGCGCATTGGAAAATTCCGGGCTATGTCGTGTAGATGATTGCCTAACAGGAGGCTTTAAAATTTTAATTCTAGTGTCCTTCGTTTGGGAGAAAAATGCAAAGGTACAAGACATCTTTTCCTTGCCAATATCTCTCTTTTGCAAAGAGCTGCGCATTGGAAAATTCAGAGCTATGTCGTGTAGATGATGGCCTAACAGGAGGCTTTAAAATTATCTTTCTAGTGTCCTTCGTTGGGAGAAAAATGCAAAGGTACAAGACAGCTTTTCCTTGCCAATATCTCTCTTTTGCAAAGAGCTGCGCATTGGAAAATTCAGGGCTATGTCGTGTAGATGATGGCCTAACAGGAGGCTTTAAAATTTTCTTTCTAGTGTCCTTCGTTTGGGAGAAAAATGCAAAGGTACAAGACAGCTTTTCCTTGCCAATATCTCTCTTTTGCAAAGAGCTGCGCATTGGAAAATTCAGAGCTATGTCGTGTAGATGATGGCCTAACAGGAGGCTTTAAAATTATCTTTCTAGTGTCCTTCGTTTGGGAGAAAAATGCAAAGGTACAAGACAGCTTTTCCTTGCCAATATCTCTCTTTTGCAAAGAGCTGCGCATTGGAAAATTCAGGGCTATGTCGTGTAGATGATGGCCTAACAGGAGGCTTTAAAATTTTCTTTCTAGTGTCCTTCGTTTGGGAGAAAAATGCAAAGGTACAAGACAGCTTTTCCTTGCCAATATCTCTCTTTTGCAAAGAGCTGCGCATTGGAAAATTCAGAGCTATGTCGTGTAGATGATGGCCTAACAGGAGGCTTTAAAATTATCTTTCTAGTGTCCTTCGTTTGGGAGAAAAATGCAAAGGTACAAGACAGCTTTTCCTTGCCAATATCTCTCTTTTGCAAAGAGCTGCGCATTGGAAAATTCAGGGCTATGTCGTGTAGATGATGGCCTAACAGGAGGCTTTAAAATTTTAATTCTAGTGTCCTTCGTTTGGGAGAAAAATGCAAAGGGTACAAGACAGCTTTTCCTTGCCAATATCTCTCTTTTGCAAAGAGCTGCGCATTGGAAAATTCAGGGCTATGTCGTGTAGATGATGGCCTAACAGGAGGCTTTAAAATTTTAATTCTAGTGTCCTTCGTTTGGAGAAAAATGCAAAGGTACAAGACAGCTTTTCCTTGCCAATATCTCTCTTTTGCAAAGAGCTGCGCATTGGAAAATTCAGGGCTATGTCGTGTAGATGATGGCCTAACAGGAGGCTTTAAAATTTTCTTTCTAGTGTCCTTCGTTTGGGAGAAAAATGCAAAGGTACAAGACAGCTTTTCCTTGCCAATATCTCTCTTTTGCAAAGAGCTGCGCATTGGAAAATTCAGGGCTATGTCGTGTAGATGATGGCCTAACAGGAGGCTTTAAAATTATCTTTCTAGTGTCCTTCGTTTGGGAGAAAAATGCAAAGGTACAAGACAGCTTTTCCTTGCCAATATCTCTCTTTTGCAAAGAGCTGCGCATTGGAAAATTCAGGGCTATGTCGTGTAGATGATGGCCTAACAGGAGGCTTTAAAATTATCTTTCTAGTGTCCTTCGTTTGGGAGAAAAATGCAAAGGTACAAGACAGCTTTTCCTTGCCAATATCTCTCTTTTGCAAAGAGCTGCGCATTGGAAAATTCAGGGCTATGTCGTGTAGATGATGGCCTAACAGGAGGCTTTAAAATTTTAATTCTAGTGTCCTTCGTTTGGGAGAAAAATGCAAAGGTACAAGACAGCTTTTCCTTGCCAATATCTCTCTTTTGCAAAGAGCTGCGCATTGGAAAATTCAGGGCTATGTCGTGTAGATGATGGCCTAACAGGAGGCTTTAAAATTTTAATTCTAGTGTCCTTCGTTTGGGAGAAAAATGCAAAGGTACAAGACAGCTTTTCCTTGCCAATATCTCTCTTTTGCAAAGAGCTGCGCATTGGAAAATTCAGGGCTATGTCGTGTAGATGATGGCCTAACAGGAGGCTTTAAAATTTTAATTCTAGTGTCCTTCGTTTGGGAGAAAAATGCAAAGGTACAAGACAGCTTTTCCTTGCCAATATCTCTCTATTGCAAAGAGCTACGCATTGGAAAATTCAGGGCTATGCCTTGTAGATAAAGCACTAACAGGAGGCTTTAAAATTTTAATTCTAGTGTCCTTCGTTTGGGAGAAAAATGCAAAGGTACAAGACAGCTTTTCCTTGCCAATATCTCTCTTTTGCAAAGAGCTGCGCATTGGAAAATTCAGGGCTATGTCGTGTAGATGATGGCCTAACAGGAGGCTTTAAAATTTTCTTTCTAGTGTCCTTCGTTTGGGAGAAAAATGCAAAGGTACAAGACAGCTTTTCCTTGCCAATATCTCTCTTTTGCAAAGAGCAACGCATTGGAAAATTCAGGGCTATGTCGTGTAGATGATGGCCTAACAGGAGGCTTTAAAATTTTCTTTCTAGTGACCTTCGTTGGGAGAAAAATGCAAAGGTACAAGACAGCTTTTCCTTGCCAATATCTCTCTTTGCAAAGAGCTGCGCATTGGAAAATTCAGGGCTATGTCGTGTAGATGATGGCCTAACAGGAGGCTTTAAAATTTTCTTTTCTAGTGACCTTCGTTTGGGAGAAAAATGCAAAGGTACAAGACAGCTTTTCCTTGCCAATATCTCTCTTTTGCAAAGAGCTGCGCATTGGAAAATTCAGGGCTATGTCGTGTAGATGATGGCCTAACAGGAGGCTTTAAAATTTTCTTTCTAGTGTCCTTCGTTTGGGAGAAAAATGCAATGGTACAAGACAGCTTTTCCTTGCCAATATCTCTCTTTTGCAAAGAGCTGCGCATTGGAAAATTCATAGCTATGCCGTGTAGATGATGGTCTAACAGGAGGCTTTAAAATTTTCTTTCTAGTGTCCTTCGTTTGGGTGAAAAATGCAATGGTACAAGACAGCTTTTCCTTGCCAATATCTCTCTTTTGCAAAGAGCTGCGCATTGGAAAATTCAGGGCTATGTCGTGTAGATGATGGCCTAACAGGAGGCTTTAAAATTTTCTTTCTAGTGTCCTTCGTTTGGGAGAAAAATGCAAAGGTACAAGACAGGTTTTCCTTGCCAATATCTCTCTTTTGCAAAGAGCTGCGCATTGGAAAATTCCGGGCTATGTCGTGTAGATGATTGCCTAACAGGAGGCTTTAAAATTTTAATTCTAGTGTCCTTCGTTTGGGAGAAAAATGCAAAGGTACAAGACAGCTTTTCCTTGCCAATATCTCTCTTTGCAAAGAGCTGCGCATTGGAAAATTCAGAGCTATGTCGTGTAGATGATGGCCTAACAGGAGGCTTTAAAATTATCTTTCTAGTGTCCTTCGTTTGGGAGAAAAATGCAAAGGTACAAGACAGCTTTTCCTTGCCAATATCTCTCTTTTGCAAAGAGCTGCGCATTGGAAAATTCAGGGCTATGTCGTGTAGGATGATGGCCTAACAGGAGGCTTTAAAATTTTAATTCTAGTGTCCCTTCGTTTGGGAGAAAAATGCAAAGGTACAAGACAGCTTTTCCTTGCCAATATCTCTCTTTTGCAAAGAGCTGCGCATTGGAAAATTCAGGGCTATGTCGTGTAGATGATGGCCTAACAGGAGGCTTTAAAATTTTAATTCTAGTGTCCTTCGTTTGGGAGAAAAATGCAAAGGTACAAGACAGCTTTTCCTTGCCAATATCTCTCTTTTGCAAAGAGCTGCGCATTGGAAAATTCAGGGCTATGTCGTGTAGATGATGGCCTAACAGGAGGCTTTAAAATTTTCTTTCTAGTGACCTTCGTTTGGGAGAAAAATGCAAAGGTACAAGACAGCTTTTCCTTGCCAATATCTCTCTTTTGCAAAGAGCTGCGCATTGGAAAATTCAGGGCTATGTCGTGTAGATGATGGCCTAACAGGAGGCTTTAAAATTTTCTTTCTAGTGTCCTTCGTTTGGGAGAAAAATGCAAAGGTACAAGACAGCTTTTCCTTGCCAATATCTCTCTTTTGCAAAGAGCTGCGCATTGGAAAATTCAGTGCTATGTCGTGTAGATGATGGCCTAACAGGAGGCTTTTAAAATTATCTTTCTAGTGTCCTTCGTTTGGGAGAAAAATGCAAAGGTACAAGACAGCTTTTCCTTGCCAATATCTCTCTTTTGCAAAGAGCTGCGCATTGGAAAATTCAGAGCTATGTCGTGTAGATGATGGCCTAACAGGAGGCTTTAAAATATCTTTCTAGTGTCCTTCGTTTGGGAGAAAAATGCAAAGGTACAAGACAGCTTTTCCTTGCCAATATCTCTCTTTTGCAAAGAGCTGCGC
>NW_026969083.1:0-55458 GCF_028390025.1 Pseudophryne corroboree
CCAAAAAAGAATCAATCAATCTCTCCTTGCACAAACTGGCTCTACAGAGGCAAGATGTCCACCTCATCATCCTCCGATTCCTCACCCCTTTCACTGTGTACATCCCCCTCCTCACAGATTATTAATTCGTCCCCACTGGAATCCACCATCTCAGATCCCTGTGTACTTTCTTGAGGCAAATGCTGGTGAATGTCTCCACGGAGGAATTGATTATAATTAATTTTGATGATCATCATCTTCTCCACATTTTCTGGAAGTAACCTTGTACGCCGATTGCTGACAAGGTGAGCGGCCGCACTAAACACTCTTTCGGAGTACACACTGGAGGGAGGGCAACTTAAGTAGAATAAAGCCAGTTTGTGCAAGGGCCTCCAAATTGCCTCTTTTTCTCCACCATTCTTTCAAAGGTGACAGAATCATATGCAGTGACAGTAGACGACATGTCAGTAATCGTTGCCAGGTCCTTCAGTCTGGACCAGATGTCAGCACTCACTCCAGACTGCCCTGCATCACCGCCAGCGGGTGGGCTCGGAATTCTTAGCCTTTTCCTCGCACCCCCAGTTGCGGGAGAATGTGAAGGAGGAGCTGTTGACGGGTCACGTTCCGCTTGACTTGACAATTTTCTCACCAGCAGGTCTTTGAACCTCTGCAGACTTGTGTCTGCCGGAAAGAGAGATACAATGTAGGTTTTAAATCTAGGATCGAGCACGGCGGCCAAAATGTAGTGCTCTGATTTCAACAGATTGAATCCTGGTTAAGCAAATTAAGGGCTCCATCCACAAGTCCCACATGCCTAGTTGAATCGCTCTGTTTTAGCTCCTCCTTCAATGTCTCCAGCTTCTTCTGCAAAAGCCTGATGAGGGGAATAACCTGACTCAGGCTGGCAGTGTCTGAACTGACTTCACGTGTGGAAAGTTCAAAGGGTTGCAGAACCTTGCACAACGTTGAAATCATTCTCCACTGCGCTTGAGTCAGGTGCATTCCCCCTCCTTTGCCTATATCGTGGGCAGATGTATAGGCTTGAATGGCCTTTTGCTGCTCCTCCATCCTCTGAAGCATATAGAGGGTTGAATTCCACCTCGTTACCACCTCTTGCTTCAGATGATGGCAGGGCAGGTTCAGGAATGTTTGGTGGTGCTCCAGTCTTCGGCATGCGGTGGCTGAAGGCAGAAAGTGGCCCGCAATTCTTCGGGCCACCGACAGCATCTCTTGCACGCCCCTGTCGTTTTTTAAATAATTCTGCACCACCAAGTTCAATGTATGTGCAAAACATGGGACGTGCTGGAATTTGCCCAGATGTAATGCACGCACAATATTGGTGGCGTTGTCCGATGTCACAAATCCCCAGGAGAGTTCAATTGGGGTAAGCCATTCTGCGATGATGTTCCTCAGTTTCCGTAAGAGGTTGTCAGCTGTGTGCCTCTTATGGAAAGCGGTGATACAAAGCGTAGCCTGCCTAGGAACGAGTTGGCAATTGCGAGATGCTGCTACTGGTGCCGCCGCTGCTGTTCTTGCTGCGGGAGGCAATACATCTACCCAGTGGGCTGTCACAGTCATATAGTCCTGAGTCTGCCCTGCTCCACTTAACCACAGACAAGTGGACATTGGGTACAACTGCATTTTTTAGGACACTGGTGACTCTTTTTCTGAGGTCTGTGTACATTTTCGGTATCGCCTGCCTAGAGAAATGGAACCTAGAGGGTATTTGGTACCGGGGACACAGTACCTCAATCAAGTCTCTAGTTGCCTCTAAATTAACGATGGATACCGGAACCACGTTTCTCACCACCCAGACCTGAGTTATCCGCTTTGCAGCAGGATGACTGCTGTGATATTTCATCTTCCTCGCAAAGGACTGTTGGACAGTCAATTGCTTACTGGAAGAAGTACAAGTGGTCTTCCGACTTCCCCTCTGGGATGACGATCGACTCCCAGCAGCAACAACAGCAGCGCCAGCAGCAGTAGGCGTTACACTCAAGGATGCATCGGAGGAATCCCAGGCAGGAGAGGACTCGTCAGAGTTGCCAGTGACATGGCCTGCAGGACTATTGGCTCTCCTGTCTAAGGAGGAAATTGACACTGAGGGAGTTGGTGGTGTGGTTTGCAGGAGCTTGGTTACAAGAGGAAGGGATTTAGTGGTTAGTGGACTGCTTCCGCTGTCATCCAAAGTTTTTGAACTTGTCACTGACTTATGATGAATGCGCTGCAGGTGACATATAAGGGAGGATGTTCCGAGGTGGTTAACGTCCTTATCCCTACTTATTACAGCTTGACAAAGGCAACACACGGCTTGACACCTGTTGTCCGCATTTGTGTACAGGATGCATACCTTCATGTCCCCATTTATCCACCTCATCAGGCGTAACTCAGATTTGCGGTACAGGACTGTCATTGCCAATTTCAGACGTTGCTGTTTGGTCTCTCCATGGCCCTGAGAATTTTCACCAAGGTAATGGCGGAAATGATGGTGCTCCTGTGCAAGCAAGGTGTCACAATTATCCCGTACTTGGGCGATCTCATAAAAGCGAGATCAAGAGAGCAGTTGCTGAACAGCGTATCACTTTCACTGAATGTGTTACAGCAACACGGCTGGATTCTCAATATCCCGAAGTCGCAGTTGATTCCTACTACTCGTCTGTCTTTCTTGGGCATGATTCTGGACACAGACCAGAAGAGGGTTTATCTCCTGATAGAAAAGGCCCAGGAACTCATGACTCTTGTCAGGAACCTATTGAAACCAAAACAGGTGTCAGTGCATCACTGCACTCGAGTCCTGGGAAAGATGGTGGCATCATACGAGGCCATTCCAATCGGCAGGTTCCATGCGAGGACTTTCCAATGGGACCTACTGGACAAGTGGTCCGGGTCACATTTACAGATGCACTGGTTGATCACCCTGTCCCCCAGGGTCAGGGTATCACTCTTGTGGTGGCTGCAGAGTGCTCACCTTCTCGAGGGACGCAGATTCAGCATTCAGGGCTGGATCCTGGTGACCACAGACGCAAGCCTCCAAGGTTGGGGAGCAGTCACACAGGGAAGAAATTTCCAAGGTCTTTGGTCAAGTCAAGAGACTTGTCTTCACATCAACATCCTGGAACTAAGGGCCATATACAATGCCCTACGTCAAGCGGAGACCTTACTTTGCGACCAACCGGTTCTGATCCAGTCAGACAACGTCACCGCAGTGGCTCATGTAAACCGCCAAGGCGGCACAAGAAGCAGAGTGGCGATGGCACAAGCCACCAGAATTCTTCGCTGGGTGGAGAATCACGCAAGCGCACTGTCAGCAGTGTTCATTCCGGGAGTGGACAACTGGGAAGCAGACATCCTCAGCAGACACGACCTACATCCGGGAGAGTGGGGACTTCATCAGGAAGTCTTTGCACAGATTACAAGTCGGTGGGAACTGCCACAGATAGACATGATGCCGTCCCGGCTCAACAAAAAGCTACAGAGGTATTGCGCAAGGTCAAGAGACCCTCAGGCAGTAGCTGTAGACGCCCTAGTGACACCGTGGGTGTTCCGGTCGGTCTATGTATTTCCTCCTCTTCCTCTCATACCCAAGGTGTTGAGGATAATAAGACAAAGAGGAGTGAGAACAATCCTCATTGTTCCAGATTGGCCACGGAGGACCTGGTATCCGGATCTGCAGGAAATGCTCACAGAAGATCTGTGGCCTCTCCCTCTAAGACAGGACCTGTTGCATCAGGGGCCCTGTCTGTTCCAAGACTTACCGCGGCTGCGTTTGACGGCATGGCGGTTGAATGCCGGATCCTAGCATTCCGGTTGAGGTCATCCCTACGCTGATAAAGGCTAGGAAGGATGTAACGTTAAAACATTACACCGTATATGGCGAAATTATGTTTCTTGGTGTGAGGCCAGGAATGCTCCTACGGAAGAATTCCATCTGGGCCGTTTCCTTCACTTCCTACAAACTGGAGTGAATTTGGGCCTAAAATTAGGCTCTATTAAGGTCCAGATTTCGGCCTTATCCATTTTCTTTCAAAAAGAATTGGCTTCTCTTCCAGAAGTTCAGACTTTTGTAAAAGGAGTGCTGCATATTCAGCCTCCTTTTGTGCCTCCGGTGGCACCTTAGGACCTTAACGTGGTGTTAAGTTTTCTAAAATTACACTGGTTTGAACCACTTAAAACAGTGGAGTTAAAATATCTCACATGGAAGGTGGTCATGTTATTAGCCTTGGCTTCGGCTAGGCGAGTGTCGGAATTAGCGGCTTTGTCACATAAAAGCCCATATTTGGTATTCCATGTGGATAGAGCGGAATTGCAGACCCGTCCTCAATTCCTACCAAAAGTGGTCTCATCTTTTCATATGAACCAACCTATTGTGGTGCCTGTGGCTACGCGTGACTTGGAGGATTCCGAGTTACTTGATGTGGTTAGGGCTTTGAAAATTTACGTGGCCAGGACGGCTAGAGTCAGGAAAACTGAAGCGCTGTTTGTCCTGTATGCAACCAACAAGATTGGTGCCCCTGCTTCAAAGCAGGCTATTGCTCGCCGGATTTGTAACACGATTCAGCAAGCGCATTCTATGGCTGGATTGCAGTTACTGAAATCGGTCAAGGCCCATTCCACGAGGAAAGTGGGCTCTTCTTGGGCGGCTGCCCGAGGGGTCTCGGCACTACAGCTGTGTCAAGCTGCTACTTGGTCGGGTTCACACACCTTTGCAAAATACTATAAGTTTGATACCCTGGCTGAGGAGGAACTCATGTTTGCTCAATCGGTGCTGCAGAGTCATCCGCACTCTCCCGCCCGTTTTGGAGCATTGGTATAATCCCCATGGTCCTCACGGAGTCCCCAGCATCCTCTAGGACGTTAGAGAAAATAAGATTTTAAACCTACTGGTAAATCTTTTTCTCGTAGTCCGTAGAGGATGCTGGGCGCCCGTCCCAAGTGCGGACTACTTCTGCAATACTTGTATATAGTTATTGCTTCAATAAGGGTTATGTTATAGTTGCATCGGTCCTGCACTGATGCTATGTTGTTTTTTCATACTGATAACTGGGTAGTTTATCACAAGTTATACGGTGTGATTGGTGTGGCTGGTATGAATCTTGCCCTGGATTAACAAAATCCTTTCCTCATACTGTCCGTCTCCTCTGGGCACAGTTTCTCTAACTGTGGCATAGAGGGAGGAGCCAGTGCACACCCAGAACTAAAGTCTTTCTTAAAGTGCCCATGTCTCCTGTGGAGCCCGTCTATCCCCATGGTCCTTACGGAGTCCCCAGCATCCTCTACGGACTACGAGAAAAAGATTTACCGGTAGGTTTAAAATCTTATTTTCTACTTTATTCTTTTCTATCCTAGTTTATTACGACCAACTCTCATCCAAGGAGTTTGATATTCTACTACCTGCATGCAATTTAAATTGCTTAAATTGTTTATATGGTTGATTTGTCCTTCACAATCCATAATCTGCAACTTGGATGTACTTGTGTCATTGAAAATCTTATAATAAAAATGTATATACAGATACTCAACCTGTATATTGAAAAAAAAAAAAAAGTTATAAGACATATGCATTCAATATTTGAAGAAACAAAATAAAATAAAGCTATCTATTGGGTTTCACTAACAAGCACATTGGAAGACTTGACTACTGTTAAAAGACATGCATTACATGGTATAGAGCCACAAACCACAATGTAGTAAAATAAAAACAAACTTACATGTGTATCAAACCTATGTGAGGCTTACATTGATAGTGCAAGATCAACACTCTATCAACTGTGCAAACTAGACTGCACATAAATGCCATAAAATTTATCTGAGATTTTAGTAAATAAGGCCCGTTGCTGTCCGGGTCACGCAGCCGTCACGGCCCGCCCCCATACGGTCCGGTCATGTCTGCGTTGTCCTGACTGTGCCCCCAAAATGGCGGCACAACGCCGCTGGCCCGACTCCTCCTGCCCAGTGACCGCCTCTGCCTGTCAATCAGGCAGAGGCGCTCACTGGGCAGAGATGCTGATCGCATCTCTGGCATGTGCCGGTGCACTGCGGCACCAGCACACACGCACTTCAGACCTGATCTCCTGTTGTGTGAATATGCACAGCAGGGATCAGGTCTGAATTAGGCCCTATATACAGCTGTCAGTAAGGCAGGGATGTGCTGCTGCCAGTGAGGCAGGGATGTGCTGCTGGTAGTGAAGCAGTGATGTGCTGCTGTCAGCGAAGCAGTGCTGTGCTGCTGTCAGCGAGACAGGGATGTGCTGCTGTCAGCGAGGCAGGGATGTGCTGCTGTCAGCGAAGCAGGGATGTGCTGCTGTCAGCGAAGCAGGGATGTGCTGCTGTCAGCGAAGCAGGGATGTGCTGCTGTCAGCGAGGCAGGGATGTGCTGCTGTCAGCGAGGCAGGGATGTGCTGCTGTCAGCGAGGCAGGGATGTGCTGCTATAAGTGAGGTAGGGATGTGCTGCTGTCATTGAAGCAGGAATGTGCTGCTGCAGTGAGGCAGAGATATGCAGCCCACTATCTCCCTATCACCCCTGCCTGAGTCACACACTTTCCCTGTCACCCCTGCCTCAGTTACCCACTATCTCCCAGTCACCGCTGCCTCAGTCAACCACTATATCTGCGATCCCTGCCTCAGTCACCCACTATACCAGTCACCCCTGCTTTAGTCACCCACTGTCACCCTATCACCCCTGCTTCAGTCACCCACTATCCCTGTCAACCCTGCCTCAGTCACCCACTATCTCCCAGTCACCCCTGCCTCAGTCAGCCACTATCCCTGTCACCCCTGCCTCAGTCTCTTACTGTCCCTGTCACCCCTGCCACAGTCATCCACTATCTCCCTATCACCCCTGCCTTAGTCATTTATTATACCTGTCACCCACTTTCTTCCCATACTTACCCAACCCCTTCCTATCACCCCTCCCTCAGTAACCCACTATCTCCCTGTCACCCACTATCTCCCAGTCACCCCGGCCTCAGTCACCCACTATCTCCCACTCATACATGCTTCAGTCACCCACTATCTCCCAGTCATCCCTGCCTCAGTCACCTACTGACACCAGTGCAGACATTTCTGCTGCGGCCTCTCCACTCTCCAGCGTGAACGTCCTGACGACTGAGGAAATCCGCTTCCTAGTTGAGGACTCCTGGAATGAACACTGCCGATATTGCTGTCAGATGACTTTCTACCCAACGGAGGATTTTTGATACTTCCAGCTTTGCCATGCAGTTTCGAGTGCCGCCTTGATGATTTGTGTACACTACCGTGGTGGCGTTGTCAGATTGTACTTGAACAGGCCTGTTCTGTACTAGAGGCAGGGCCAGTGTCAATTAATTGAACACTGCCTGCAATTCCAGAATGTATATCAGGAGGAGAGATTCCTCCCTGGTCCACCGACCCTGGAGAAAGTGTTGCTCCAACACCATGGCCCAGCCCAAAAGACTGGCATCCATTGTCAAGAGGACACAGTTGGAGATCCAGAAGGGATGGCCCCTGCTCAACTGTTGGTCCTGTAGCCACCAGCTCAGTGTCAGACGAACCTCCGGAGTCAAGGAGATCATTTGAGACATCATCCGATGAGGCAGGCAGGCACTTGGAGAGGATTAACCTCTGCAGAGGGCGGTAATGAAATTGAGCGTACTCTACCATATCGAAAGCCGACACCATGAGGTCTAGTACTTGCATCGCCGTGTGTATCAACACTCTTGGGCGAGAGAGGACGATACTGTCCTGAATTTTCAGGACTTTCTCTGGAGACAGAAACAATTGTTGGCTGTGTGTGTCCAGCAGTGCCCCTAGGTGCACAATGTTCCGAGCAGGGACCAGCGAGGACTTTTTTCAGTTGAATAGCCACCCGTGGACTTTTAGGAATTGGACCGCCAGTTCCAGATAACTGTGGAGAACCTCTTGGGAGTTCACCAGGATCAGCAAGTC
Organism: Pseudophryne corroboree; assembly: GCF_028390025.1. Classification (NCBI taxonomy): domain Eukaryota; kingdom Metazoa; phylum Chordata; class Amphibia; order Anura; family Myobatrachidae; genus Pseudophryne; species Pseudophryne corroboree. The sequence goes on from NW_026969083.1 coordinate 7,904, forward strand.
GTCCAGATTTGTCAGGATCCTGATTCTCTGATGGTGAAGGGTCGTCATCACGGCCATGACCTTGGTGAATATCCGAGGTGCCGTGGCCAAACCAGAAGGCAGGACTTGAAATCCAAAAACAAACCAGGCACAACACTGCTTAGCTTCCATCATCAGATGAGATTGGACCAGTGGCGTAACTACTGCCCCCGCAGTCCTCGCGGTGGCTTGGGGGCGAGGGGCTGCGGGGGCGCCACTGATTTACAGCAGACTGACATGCGGACGAGCGTCCGCATGTCAGTCTGCAGTCTCCTTCCCTCCGCCGCTTTTTGGAGGGACACGGAGGGCACACAGCGTGCCTCCCTGTGTCCCTCCTGCTGCATCATCTCCGGCGGCCGCGGGTCTAATAGGGGGAAGTGCCGTCCGTGAGCTCTAATTGGCTCACGAACCGGCACTTCCCCCTATTAGACCCGCGGCCGCCGGAGATGATGCAGCAGGAGGGACACAGGAGAGACGAGCTGTGCCCTCCGTGTCCCTCCAAAAAGCGACGGCGGGGGGGGGGGGTAAATATCTGGCACTGGGGGCATATATGGCACGGGGGGGGGAGGAATATCTGGCACTGGGGCATTTCTGGCACTGGGGGGAATATCTGGCACTGGGGGCATATCTGGCACTGGGGGGGATATCTGGCACTGGGGCATATATGGCACTGGGGGGGAATATCTGGCACTGGGGGCATATATGGCACGGGGGGGGGTATCTGGCACTGGGGGCATATATGGCACGGGGGGCAAATATGGCACTGGGGGGAATATCTGGCACTGGGGGCATATATGGCACTGGGGGGGAATATCTGGCACTGGGGGCACATGTGTACCTGGCACATGGGGGGGACGACTATATTTGGCACTGGGGCATGTAAGTACCTGGCACCGTGGGGGAATATCTGGCACTGGGGACATATGTGGCACTGGGAGCACTGCCCTAGCAACAAAGACTACCTCCTAGCAACGAGCATGACACCCAGTGCATGAAACATCTGGCAACGAGCATGACACCCAGTGCATGAAACACCTGGCAACGAGCATGACACCCAGTGCATGAAACCCCTGGCAACGAGCATGACACCCTGAGCATGAAAACCCCTGGCACCGTGCATGGAACCAAGAGCATGAAACCCCTGGAAACGAGCATGACACCCAGTGCATGAAACCCCTGACAACGAGCAGGTAATTGAAAAGTAATTAGAAGCCTTACTGTAGACTTAATGTGTAATGGGCATTACGGTGTGTGGCATAATGTATCACGGACATTGCGGTGTGTGTCATAATGTGTCGCAGGCATTACGGTGTATGGTATACTATATCGCGGGCATTGTGATATGTGGTATAATGTCTCAGGGTCATTGCAGTGTGTGGCATAATGTATCACGGACATTGCGGTGTGTGTCATAATGTGTCAGGCATTACGGTGTGTGGTATACTATATCACGGGCATTGTGGTATGTGGTATAATGTCTCAGGGTCATTGCAGTGTGGCATAATACATAACGGGCATTGCGATGTGTGGCATAGGGTATAACGGGCAGGGCATTGCGGTATGTGTCACAGGCATTACGGTGTATGGTATACTATATCACGGGCATTGTGGTATAATGTCTCAAGGTCATTGCAGTGTGTGGCATAATGTGTCACAGGCATTGTATGTGCTATAATGTATCGGGCATTGCAGTGTGTGGCATAATGTATCACGGACATTGCGGTGTGTGTCATAATGTGTCACAGACATTGTATGTGCTATAATGTATCAGGGGCATTGCAGTGTGTAGCATAATGTATAACGGGCATTGCGATTCCTGTCATAATGTGTCACAGGCATTACGGTGTGTGGCATAATGTGTCACAGACATTACGGTGTGTGGCATAATGTGTCGGGGGCATTACAGTGTGTGCATATTGTGTCGTGCATTATTGTGTGCGGCATAATGTCTAAGGGCCATTGCAGTATGTGGCATAATGTATACTGGGCATTACTATAAGGAGGAAAAATGACAAATAATGTAAGGGGCATGAATCAGGATTATTTTTCTTTCCTGTGGTGGCCAACGTATGGGCGTGCAGGTTGCAAAACTGGGGTATAAGGTAGTCTTTTCCTGCAATGCCACGCCCCTTTATGCGAAATCACGCCCACTCCAACAAAACCACGCCCCTTTTTTTGCCGCGCACGCCTTAGGCGCGCGCATATTTATCCCTTTCTTGCTCCCAATTATGGAGCATGAAGGGGGGGGGGGGGGGGGGCGCCGAAGAATTTTTTGGCTTGGGGGAGAAAAATTTCTAGTTACGCCACTGGATTGGACATATCCAGTGTGATGCGGCTGTAGATGATTTTTGCTGTTTCTAACTTCTACATCAATGAATAAGTTTCAAAATAGAATGCATCAAGAGAACGGTGTTGGTAGTATAAAACTACCTACAGCACCTGGTATTCCCAGGTGGTCTCACATCCAAGAACAAACCAGGCCTAAGATCAGGTGATATTGGGCATATACAGTGTGGTGTGGCTGTAGATGAGCTTAGTGGTTTCTGTTAGAGTTCTTCTACTTCTAACTACTCGTACATAAATGAATAAGCGGACGATTTATTAAACCTGAGAAACACCTACTGTATTTGCACCTGCCAGTGACAACCTAATCTACCACTCACGCCGAGCATCAGGAGGACTTTAGACGTATCTCCGGATAAGGCTCGTTTGGAACGGTAAATTAGCACCAGAGCCGGGAGGGTTACAAAGACGGAAACCTGAGGCGGAGTGGTAATTAAAACTTAACATGGCCATGTCTTATAAAAACTGTGACTATATCCATTAATCCTACTGCTTCACGATGAAATTGCTGTTAATCTGATCAGCGTCATTTAAAGTGGACAAAAAAGCTGCTAAATACTATACGTACTATATATGATTGAAAGCAAGCCCTATTCCATATATCATACATTATCTAACGTTATAACATCTATCCTAAGATTACCATCACCAAAGAAAGGAAACAGCAGTAAACTAAATGAAACTAAGTAACCAGACATTGGACTCAGCTGTTGCAGTTGTAGCAGTTAAGTGAAACACTGGGACTCATTGAAACTATTGTATCTCTTTCTGTACTAAGAGGGCTAGCTAAACCAATTTGTGGAGCAGAGCATTTTCTTATATATTATTAATTGATGTCAATGTGGTTTTAGTTTTTTTATATATGTAAATTTGTTGTCAAGGCAAGGGAAAGATATTTTTTTTTTTTATTAATCTATATCCTTGGTACTATAATAGTACTAGTGAAGAATTATCATTGAGATAATAGTTAATTAATAAATTTATAATAATAAATCTGCAAGCGCTATCTGTACTTCTTTTGTTTTGATTTATTAAACCTGGTGAAATGATAATTTGCATGGTGATAAAGTACCAGCCAATCAGCTCCTAATTGCCATGTCACAGGCTGGGTTTGAAAAATGACAGTTAGGAGCTGACTGGCTGGTACTTTATCACCTTGCACTTTATCAGTTCACCAGGCTTAATAGATCTGCCCCAATGTTTCAAAATGGAATGCATCAAGAGAACGGTGTTGGTATTGTAAAAATACACACAGCTCCTGGTATTTCCTGGTGGTCTCCAATCCAAGTACTAAAACCAGGACCAACACTGCTCAGCTTCCATGATCAGGAGAGATTGGGCAAATCCAGTGTGCTGTGGCTGTAGATGACCTCGTGGTTTCTGTTAGAGCTCTTCTACTTCTAACTTCTGGTACATAAAAGAATATGTGTAAAAATTAAATGTACAGTACCAAGAAAAGGGTGTTGGTAGTTTAAAAACACCTAAATAATCTGATAATACATGGATGGGAGACTGCTTGGTAGTAACAAAGTCCAATACTGCTTTGCTTCAAAGATCAAATGAGATTGGGCATATCCAGCGTGGTGTGGCTTTAGATAAGCTTTGTGGTTTCTGTTAGAGCTCTTCTACTTCTAACTACTGGTACATTAATGAATATGTATAAGGTTGTAGTTTATCCAATATCCCTTTACTACCTTACCCCCCCCCCCTCCCCTCCCCTCCTTATAGCTTCCTTTGTTCTCTCCTCCTCGTGTGTGCGTTATTTGTTTTCTCATACGTCCTAGAGGATGCTGGGATCACATTAAGAACCATGGGGTATAGACGGGATCCGCAGGAGACATGGGCACTTTAAGACTTTCAAAGGGTGTGAACTGTCTCCTCCCTCTATGCCCCTCCTCCAGACTCCAGTTTTAGAATTGTGCCCAGTGAGACTGGATGCACTACAGGGGAGCTCTACTGAGTTTCTCTGAAAAGACTTATGTTAGTTTTTCTTATTTTCAGGGAGGCTGCTGGCAACAGTCTCCCTGCTTCGTGGAACTTAGGGGAGAGAAGTATGACCAACTTCTAGTGAGTTCAATGGCTCTGCTTCTGGCTGACAGGACACCATTAGCTCCTGAGGGTGCTGATCGCTGGGTACGCCTAGATGCCCACTCCCGTAGCCTGCCATCACCTCCTTACAGAGCCAGAAGTCAGAAGACAGGCGAGTAGCAGAAGAACAGAAGACTTCTTCTCCAGTGACGGCATTCTGAGGTACCACGCAGCGAGCGGAATGCTGTGCGCCATGCTTCCACACAAACACAGGCACTGCAGGGTGCAGGGCATGTGGGTGGGTGGGGGGGGGCACCCTGGGCAGCATAAATTCCTCACAAAAGGCTGGCAAAAGTGGACATTAGTGCCTGGGCACTGTCCTTACCCCGCCAGCGTAATTAATTATTTGTTTCTGAGCGGGACAGAAGCGTGCCATTACAGCGGCGGGGCTTCTTCCTCACCTCACCAGCACATCTATAGAGCGTTACAAGTCTATCACTATAGAGTTTATTATTTCCCAGACTGTGTACTTTTGGCGCTGGGTTGTGAGCTAAAAAATCCTCTCTGTCCCTCTGACAGATTTACTGTAGGTCTATCCCCCATAAGCCGATGTGTCTGTGGGTACTTGGTACATGTGTGTCAACATGTCGGTGGCTGAATGTTTTTCCCAAGAGGAAACTATATTAGGAATGCAGACATATGATGGTGGCCCTGTTGGCACCACCAATAACTGACTGGGTGAAAGTTTCAATAATATCAGAGTGAGGTTGGATAAATCTGTGTCCCAGACACAGACGTAGAGAATAGATGTGATGTTCATGGCTATGCTTCTTTTCCCTCAGGCCCGCAAAAATGTTACTACACACTGATACTGACTCGGATACTGATTCCTATGTCGACCATAATATTTCCTGATTAGATCCAATATTGGCAAGGAGCATTCAGTACATGATTGTGGATATTAAGGACATATTAACATCACTGAGGACCCTGCTGTTCCTGACAAAGGGGTCTATATGTATGTATATATAGATATATAATGAAAGCTGATGTAACGTTCCTCCATCTCTGTTTGAGAAAGTCTGGGCCAGCTCGACAAGATGGTTTCAAATCCCCAAAAGGTTTCCGATTGTTTATTCATTTCCTGCTGCGGACAGAATAAAGTGGGAGTCACCCCCTGTTCTGCACGGGGCCCTGTCACAAATCCAGCGGATCGTATGCAGGAAGCTACATTATTTCTAGTTATGTAACCACGGGTACATTACTTAGACCTGCCATTACATGCGCATGGGTGAGTAGTAGTATTCAAGAATTGGTCGAATACCTTGTCTTCCGATATAGATATCTTGGAGAGATGGGATACTCCTTACGTTGGATCATATCAAGGACACTGCAGCATACTTACGACTGCAAGGGATATAGGACTCTTGAGTTCACGGGCCAATTTCATGGCAGTCTCGGATAGGAGGGCAGTGTGGATTCACCAAGGGAATGCTGATGCTGACTCCAAGAAGAAAGGGAGTCTCTTCCCTATGAAGGTGAAGCCTTGTTTGGCAACGGCCTAGTTAATTTGATCTCGGCAGCTCCCGCAGGTAAGTCAACCTTCTTGCCCTATGTTCCCTCTCAACGGATGAAGACGCATCATTGTTTAACGCAGTCATTTTGTCCCAATAGATATGCAAGAAGTTAAGATTCCCCTTTCTTTGCATTAGAGGAAGGAGAAGAGGTCTGTAGCCTCTTCAAGATCGCAGGAGCAGAGATCGTCCTCTGCTTCTGCCAAATCCACTGCATGACGCTGGGGCTCTCTTGCAGGAGCCCACACCAGTGGGGGCACGTCTAAAACACTTCAGTCAGTTCTGGATTAATTTGGACCTGGACTCGTGGGTTTTACAAATAGTGTCACAAGGGTACAAACTGGGGTTTCAAGACGTTCCCCCTCACCGATTGTTCAAATCGGCCTTAGTCAGCAGGGAGAAGGTTTTTATTCAAGCCTCTTCGTGCTCCCGAAGCCGGACGGCTCAGTCAGACCAATCTTAAATCTGAAATCCCTCAATTTCTACCTAAAGAAATTCAATTTCAAGATGGAATCTCTCAGGGTAGGGATCTCCAGTCCGGAGGAAGGAGATTTCATGGTTTTGGTAGACATAAGGTTGCCTAATTACATGTTCCCGTTTAGCCACTGCATCAAGCTACCTGAGGTTTGCAATTCAGGATTGTCATTACCAATTTCAGACGTTGCCGTTTGGTCTGTCCACGGCTCCGAGGATTTTCACCAGGGTGATGGTGGAAATGATGGTTCTCCTTCACAAGCAAGGAGTCACAATTATGCCGTACTTGGATGATCTCCTGATAAAGGCGAGATCCAGGGACCAGTTGGTGCAAAACATCTACTCTCCCTGACAGTTCTTCAACAACATGGTTGGCTCCTAAACTTGCCAAAATCGCAGTTGGTCCCAATGACGCGGTTGTTGTTTCTGGGAGTCATACTGGACACAGAAGAGGCTTTCTTCCAGTGGAAAGGCTATGGAGTTCCAGAGTCTGGTCAAACAAATTCTGAAACCAGCAAGAGTGTTAATCCATCAATGCATTCTGTTGCTGGGGAAGATGGTTGCGGCCTACGAGGCCATTCAGTTTGGCAGGTTCCATGCCAGAGTGTTCCAGTGGAACCTGTTGGACAAGTGGTCCGGATCCCACCTACACATGCACTGGAGGATAATCCTGTCTTCCAAGACCAGAATCTTACTCCATTGGTGGCTGCACAGTTCTCACCTCCTAGAGGGGCGATGGTTCGGGATCCAGGACTGGATCCTAGGGACCATGGATGCAACCCTCCGAGGCTGGGGAGCAGTCACACAGGGGGAAAACATCCAAGGAAGATGGTCAAGTCAGGAAAGTTTTCTCCACATAAATGTTCTGGAGTTAAGGGCCATTTAATAACTGCAGACACAGTACGCACTGGGACGGGTGCCCAGCATCCTCTACGGACTAAGAGAAAAGGATTTACCGGTAGGTATTAAAATCCTATTTTCTCTAACGTCCTAGAGGATGCTGGGGACTCCGTAAGGACCATGGGGATAGATAGGCTCCGCAGGAGACATGGGTACTTTAAGAAAGACTTTAGTTCTGGGTGTGCACTGGCTCCTCCCTCTATGCCCCTCCTCCAGACCTCAGTTTGATACTGTGCCCAGTGGAGACTGGGTACTTTTAAGTTATTGTACTTTAAGTAAAAATAAAAGAGGCAAAATATCAATCCCAGTTTTGGATTACTTTAATTAACAAAAAAAAATGCATATAGCAGAGGATAGTTTCAATCTGCCTACCTCTGGGTTATGGGCCCAGCATGCTTCCATTGCTGTACTCTGCTGCACATGTAAGTGCAAGAGATCCTGAAGCACTCACTCATCATGGGAAAGTACCAATGTGTTTCTTCGTTGGTTGATGGAAGAAACATCTTACAAAAACTCTCCAGATTATTGACTTTTTAAAGTTTTTCTAGGAAACGTTTTAGATGAATGCTTATTAGCCTTTGTCAGTATTTACTTCTGCAAAGTGTCTTAGTGGCGCAATCAGTTAGTGTGTACGGCTACTAACCAAAAGGTTGGTGGTTCAATCACACCCAGGGACGTAATTGACCTTGTGATCAGATTTTGGTGATCTTTAAGTAGACAAGTCAAAATTTCAAACCCCCTGTTATGGTGTACTGGTACTGGCCTTCTCTGATGTAATCAGAGTTAGATTTGATTCAGTGATTTTATAAAAACAGCTAGGAAGCACAATTTAGCAGTGGGTTGCAGAGAAAAAGAAATATGCTGGCAAAAAAATCCAATTGAGTGATTAAACAGCTCTTCATTTTCTGGCTTTATTTTTATGCTAACAAATTTGTTCTCTGAAAAGTGTCCACAAAGCCAAGTCTCTGATTAACACCTTTGTAGGGATGGTTTTTCACCTATTACTAAATTAAACTTGCTTCATTGGAAAGGCAGCAAGATGCATCCTCATTTCAATGTCTACTGAAATAATACAGGTTGACACCAGGAAACATTAACGCCACTGCATCCTTGCTGCTTTCTCATGTGGAAGTCTGTTTAATGTGAAAACAAGGTGATATCTAATTAGCACACAGGTAAGGAATTAAGAAAATCTTTATTTAAGGGTGAAGATGTTTCTCACAAAATCGTTGCCCCAATGCATCATTGAAATTCAAGCTGGAAAGATGATTTTAATATAACACTTGTACATTTTGCATTGCTCTTCTGGTGACAATGTAGTTTGTTTTTGTCAATTACCATTTTAATAATAGGGTAAAGAAAATTAAGTGGATTTTTGAAAGAAAACAATACTGTCAATATACTATTAAAACAAATTAAAATGGTAAAAGTTATTGTACTTTAAGTAAAAATAAAAGAGCAAAAATATCAATCCCAGTTTTGGATTACTTTAATTAACAAAAAAAATGCATATAGCAAAGGATAGTTTCAATCTGCCTACCTCTGGGTTATGGGCCCAGCATGCTTCCATTGCAGTACTCTGCTGCACATGTAAGTGCAAGAGATCCTGAAGCACTCACTCATCATGGGAAAGTACCAATGTGTTTCTTCGTTGGTTGATGGAAGAAACATCTTACAAAAACTCTCCAGATTATTGACTTTTTTAAGTTTTTCTAGGAAACGTTTTAGATGAATGCTTATTAGCCTTTGTCAGTATTTACTTCTGCAAAGTGTCTCTGTGGCGCAATCAGTTAGTGTGTATGGCTACTAACCAAAAGGTTGGTGGTTCAATCACACCCAGGGACGTAATTGACCTTGTGATAAGATTTTGGTGATCTTTAAGTAGACAAGTCAAAATTTCAAACCTCTTCTTATTGTGTAGGGTACCTGGCCTTCTCTGATGTAATCAGAGTTAGATTTGATTCAGTGATTTTATAAAAAAACAGCTAGGAAGCACAATTTAGCAGTGGGTTGCAGATAAAAAAAATATGCTGGCAAAAAAATACAATTGAGTGATTAAACAGCTCTTCATTTTCTATCTTTATTTTTATGCTAACAAATTTGTTCTCTGAAAAGTGTCCACAAAGCCAAGTCTCTGATTAATACCTTTGTAGGGATGGTTTTTCACCTATTACTAAATTAAACTTGCTTCATTGGAAAGGCAGCAAGATGCATCCTCATTTCAATGTCTACTGAAATAATACAGGTTGACACCAGGAAACATTAACGCCACTGCATCCTTGCTGCTTTCTCATGTGGAAGTCTGTTTAATGTGAAAACAAGGTGATATCTAATTAGCACACAGGTAAGGAATTAAGAAAATCTTTATTTAAGGGTGAAGATGTTTCTCACAAAATCGTTGCCCCAATGCATCATTGAAATTCAAGCTGGAAAGATGATTTTAATATATCACTTGTACATTTTGTATTGCTCTTCTGGTGACAATGTAGTTTGTTTTTGTCAATTACCATTTTAATAATAGGGTAAAGAAAATTAAGTGGATTTTTGAAAGAAAACAATACTGTCAATATACTATCAAAACAAATTAAAATGGTAAAAGTTATTGTACTTTAAGTAAAAATAAAAGAGCCAAAATATCAATCCCAGTTTTGGATTACTTTAATTAACAAAAAAAATGCATATAGCAAAGGATAGTTTCAATCTGCCTACCTCTGGATTATGGGCCCAGCATGCTTCCATTGCAGTACTCTGCTGCACATGTAAGTGCAAGAGATCCTGAAGCACTCACTCATTATGGGAAAGTACCAATGTGTTTCTTCATTGGTTGATGGAAGAAACATCTTACAAAAACTCTCCAGATTATTGACTTTTTAAAGTTTTTCTAGGAAACGTTCTAGATGAATGCTTATTAGCCTTTGTCAGTATGTACTTTTTGCAAAGTGTCTCTGTGGCGCAATCGGTTAGTGTGTTCGGCTATTAACCAAAAGGTTGGTGGTTCAATCCCACCCAGGGATGTAATTGACCTTGTGATCGGATTTTGGTGATATTTAAGTAGACAAGTAAAAATTTCAAACCCCCTCTTATTGTGTAGGGTACCTAGCCTTCTCTGATGTAATCAGAGTTAGATTTGATTCAGTGATTTTATAAAAACAGCTAGGAAGCACAATTTAGCAGTGGGTTGCAGAGAAAAAGAAATATGCTGGCAAAAAAATCCAATTGAGTGATTAAACAGCTCTTCATTTCTGGCTTTATTTTTATGCTAACAAATTTGTTCTCTGAAAAGTGTCCACAAAGCCAAGTCTCTGATTAACACCTTTGTAGGGATGGTTTTTCACATATTACTAAATTAAACTTGCTTCATTGGAAAGGCAGCAAGATGCATCCTCATTTCAATGTCTACTGAAATAATACAAGTTGACACCAGGAAACATTAACGCCACTGCATCCTTGCTGCTTTCTCATGTGGAAGTCTGTTTAATGTGAAAACAAGGTGATATCTAATTAGCACATAAGTAAGGAATTAAGAAAATCTTTATTTAAGGGTGAAGATGTTTCTCACAAAATCGTTGCCCCAATGCATCATTGAAATTCAAGCTGGAAAGATGATTTTAATATATCACTTGTACATTTTGTATTGCTCTTCTGGTGACAATGTAGTTTGTTTTTGTCAATTACCATTTTAATAATAGGGTAAAGAAAATTAAGTGGATTTTTGAAAGAAAACAATACTGTCAATATACTATTAAAACAAATTAAAATGGTAAAAGTTATTGTACTTTAAGTAAAAATAAAAGAGGCAAAATATCAATCCCAGTTTTGGATTACTTTAATTAACAAAAAAAAATGCATATAGCAGAGGATAGTTTCAATCTGCCTACCTCTGGGTTATGGGCCCAGCATGCTTCCATTGCTATACTCTGCTGCACATGTAAGTGCAAGAGATCCTGAAGCACTCACTCATCATGGGAAAGTACCAATGTGTTTCTTCGTTGGTTGATGGAAGAAACATCTTACAAAAACTCTCCAGATTATTGACTTTTTAAAGTTTTTCTAGGAAACGTTTTAGATGAATGCTTATTAGCCTTTGTCAGTATTTACTTCTGCAAAGTGTCTCTGTGGCGCAATCAGTTAGTGTGTACGGCTACTAACCAAAAGGTTGGTGGTTCAATCACACCCAGGGACGTAATTGACCTTGTGATCAGATTTTGGTGATCTTTAAGTAGACAAGTCAAAATTTCAAACCCCCTGTTATGGTGTAGGGTACCTGGCCTTCTCTGATGTAATTAGATTTGATTCAGTGATTTTATAAAAACAGCTAGGAAGCACAATTTAGCAGTGGGTTGCAGAGAAAAAGAAATATGCTGGCAAAAAAATCCAATTGAGTGATTAAACAGCTCTTCATTTTCTGGCTTTATTTTTATGCTAACAAATTTGTTCTCTGAAAAGTGTCCACAAAGCAAAGTCTCTGATTAACACCTTTGTAGGGATGGTTTTTCACCTATTACTAAATTAAACTTGCTTCATTGGAAAGGCAGCAAGATGCATCCTCATTTCAATGTCTACTGAAATAATACAGGTTGACACCAGGAAACATTAACGCCACTGCATCCTTGCTGCTTTCTCATGTGGAAGTCTGTTTAATGTGAAAACAAGGTGATATCTAATTAGCACACAGGTAAGGAATTAAGAAAATCTTTATTTAAGGGTGAAGATGTTTCTCACAAAATCGTTGCCCCAATGCATCATTGAAATTCAAGCTGGAAAGATGATTTTAATATATCACTTGTACATTTTGTATTGCTCTTCTGGTGACAATGTAGTTTGTTTCTGTCAATTACCATTTTAATAATAGGGTAAAGAAAATGAAGTGGATTTTTGAAAGAAAACAATACTGTCAAAATACTATTAAAACAAATTAAAATGGTAAAAGTTATTGTACTTTAAGTAAAAATAAAAGAGCCAAAATATCAATCCCAGTTTTGGATTACTTTAATTAACAAAAAAAAATGCATATAGCAGAGGATAGTTTCAATCTGCCTACCTCTGGGTTGGCCCAGCATGCTTCCATTGCTGTACTCTGCTGCACATGTAAGTGCAAGAGATCCTGAAGCACTCACTCATCATGGGAAAGTACCAATGTGTTTCTTCGTTGGTTGATAGAAGAAACATCTTACAAAAACTCTCCAGATTATTGACTTTTTTAAGTTTTTCTAGGAAACGTTTTAGATGAATGCTTATTAGCATTTGTCAGTATGTACTTTTGCAAAGTGTCTCTGTGGCGCAATCAGTTAGTGTGTACGGCTATTAACCAAAATGTTGGTGGTTCAATCCCACCCAGGGACGTAATTGACCTTGTTATCAGATTTTGGTGATCTTTAAGTAGACAAGTCAAATTTCATACCCCCTGTTATTGTGTAGGGTACCTGGCCTTCTCTGATGTAATCAGAGTTAGATTTGATTCAGTGATTTTATAAAAACATCTAGGAAGCACAATTTAGCAGTGGGTTGCAGAGAAAAAGAAATATGCTTGCAAAAAAATCAAATTGCGTGATTAAACAGCTCTTCATTTTCTGGCTTTATTTTTATGCTAACAAATTTGTTCTCTGAAAATTGTCCACAAAGCCAAGTCTCTGATTAACACCTTTGTAGGGATGGTTTTTCACCTATTACTAAATTAAACTTGCTTCATTGGAAAGGCAGCAAGATGCATCCTCATTTCAATGTCTACTGAAATAATACAGGTTGAAACCAGGAAACATTAACGCCACTGCATCCTTGCTGCTTTCTCATGTGGAAGTCTGTTTAATGTGAAAACAAGGTGATATCTAATTAGCACACAGGTAAGGAATTACGAAAATCTTTATTTAAGGGTGAAGATGTTTCTCACAAAATTGTTGCCCCAATGCATCATTGAAATTCAAGCTGGAAAGATGATTTTAATATATCACTTGTACATTTTGTATTTCTCTTCTGGTGACAATGTAGTTTTTTTTGTCAATTACCATTTTAATAATAGGGTAAAGAAAATTAAGTGGATTTTTAAAAGAAAACTATACTGTCAATATACTATTAAAACAAATTAAAATGGTAAAAGTTATTGTACTTTAAGTAAAAATAAAAGAGCAAAAATATCAATCCCAGTTTTGATTACTTAAATTAACAAAAAAAAATGCATATAGCAAAGGATAGTTTCAATCTGCCTACCTCTGGGTTATTGGTCCAGCATGCTTCCATTGCAGTACTCTGCTGCACATGTAAGTGCAAGAGATCCTGAAGCACTCACTCATCATGGGAAAGTACCAATGTGTTTATTCGTTGGTTGATGGAAGAAACATCTTACAAAAACTCTCCAGATTATTGATTTTTTAATGTTTTTCTAGGAAACGTTCTAGATGTATGCTTATTAGCCTTTGTCAGTATGTACTTTTTGCAAAGTGTCTCTGTGGCGCAATCGGTTAGTGTGTTCGGCTATTAACCAAAAGGTTGGTGGTTCAATCCCACCCAGGGACGTAATTGACCTTGTGATCAGATTTTGGTGATATTTAAGTAGACAAGTCAAAATTTCAAACCCCCTCTTATTGTGTAAGGTACCTGGCCTTCTCTGATGTAATCAGAGTTAGATTTGATTCAGTGATTTTATAAAAAAAAGCTAGGAAGCACAATTTAGCAGTGGGTTGCAGAGAAAAAAAATATGCTGGCAGAAAAATCCAATTGAGTGATTAAACAGCTCTTCATTTTCTGGCTTTATTTTTATGCTAACAAATTTGTTCTCTGAAAAGTGTCCACAAAGCCAAGTCTCTGATTAACACCTTTGTAAGGATGGTTTTTCACCTATTACTAAATTAAACTTGCTTCATTGGAAAGGCAGCAAGATGCATCCTCATTTCAATGTCTACTGAAATAATACAGGTTGACACCAGGAAACATTAACGCCACTGCATCCTTGCTGCTTTCTCATGTGGAAGTCTGTTTAATGTGAAAAACAAGGTGATATCTAATTAGCACACAGGTAAGGAATTAAGAAAATCTTTATTTAAGGGTGAAGATGTTTCTCACAAAATTGTTGACCTAATGCATCATTGAAATTCAAGCTGGAAAGATGAATTTAATATATCACTTGTACATTTTGTATTGCTCTTCTGGTGACAATGTAGTTTGTTTTTGTCAATTACCATTTTAATAATAGGGTAAAGAAAATTAAGTGGATTTTTGAAAGAAAACAATACTGTCAATATACTATTAAAACAAATTAAAATGGTAAAAGTTATTGTACTTTAAGTAAAAATAAAAGAGACAAAATATCAATCCCAGTTTTGGATTACTTTAATTAACAACAAAAAATGCATATAGCAGAGGATAGTTTCAATCTGCCTACCTCTGGGTTATGGGCCCAGCATGCTTCCATTGCAGTACTCTGCTGCACATGTAAGTGCAAGAGATCCTGAAGCACTCACTCATCATGGGAAAGTACCAATGTGTTTCTTCGTTGGTTGATGGAAGAAACATCTTACAAAAACTCTCCAGATTATTGACTTTTTAAAGTTTTGCTAGGAAACGTTTTAGATGAATGCTTATTAGCCTTTGTCAGTATGGACTTTTGCAAAGTGTCTCTGTGGCGCAATCAGTTAGTATGTACGGCTATTAACCAAAAGGTTGGTGGTTCAATCCCACCCAGGGACCTAATTGACCTTGTTATCAGATTTTGGTGATCTTTAAGTAGACAAGTCAAATTTCAAACCCCCTGTTATGGTGTAGGGTACCTGGCCTTCGCTGATGTAATCAGAGTTAGATTTGATTCAGTGATTTTATAAAAACATCTAGGAAGCACAATTTAGCAGTGGGTTGCAGAGAAAAAGAAATATGCTGGCAAAAAAACCAAATTGCGTGATTAAACAGCTCTTAATTTTCTTGCTTTATTTTTATGCTAACAAATTTGTTCTCTGAAAAGTGTCCACAAAGCCAAGTCTCTGATTAACACCTTTGTAGGGATGGCTTTTCACCTATTACTAAATTAAACTTGCTTCATTGGAAAGGCAGCAAGATGCATCCTCATTTCAATGTCTACTGAAATAATACAGGTTGACACCAGGAAACATTAACGCCACTGCATCCTTGCTGCTTTCTCATGTGGAAGTCTGTTTAATGTGAAAACAAGGTGATATCTAATTAGCACACAGGTAAGGAATTACGAAAATCTTTATTTAAGGGTGAAGATGTTTCTCACAAAATTGTTGCCCCAATGCATCATTGAAATTCAAGCTGGAAAGATGATTTTAATATATCACTTGTACATTTTGTATTGCTCTTCTGGTGACAATGTAGTTTGTTTTTGTCAATTACCATTTTAATAACAGGGTAAAGAAAATTAAGTGGATTTTTGAAAGAAAACTATACTGTCAATATACTATTAAAACAAATTAAAATGGTAAAAGTTATTGTACTTTAAGTAAAAATAAAAGAGACAAAATATCAATCCCAGTTTTGGATTACTTTAATTAACAAAAAAAAATGCATATAGCAGAGGATAGTTTCAATCTGCCTACCTCTGGGTTATGGGCCCTGCATGCTTCCATTGCTGTACTCTGCTGCACATGTAAGTGCAAGAGATCCTGAAGCACTCACTCAGCATGGGAAAGTACCAATGTGTTTCTTCGTTGGTTGATAGAAGAAACATCTTACAAAAACGCTCCAGATTATTGACTTTTTTAAGTTTTTCTAGGAAACGTTTTAGATGAATGCTTATTAGCCTTTGTCAGTATGTACTTTTGCAAAGTGTCTCTGTGGCGCAATCAGTTAGTATGTACGGCTATTAACCAAAAGTTTGGTGGTTCAATTCCACCTAGGGACCTAATTGACCTTGTTATCAGATTTTGGTGATCTTTAAGTAGACAAGTCAAAATTTCAAACCCCCTGTTATGGTGTAGGGTACCTGGCCTTCTCTGATGTAATCAGAGTTAGATTTGATTCAGTGATTTTATAAAAACAGCTAGGAAGCACAATTTAGCAGTGGGTTGCAGAGAAAAAAAATATGCTGGCAGAAAAATCCAATTGAGTGATTAAACAGCTCTTTATTTTCTGGCTTTATTTTTATGCTAACAAATTTGTTCTCTGAAAAGTGTCCACAAAGCCAAGTCTCTGATTAACACCTTTGTAAGGATGGTTTTTCACCTATTACTAAATTAAACTTGCTTCATTGGAAAGGCAGCAAGATGCATCCTCATTTCAATGTCTACTGAAATAATACAGGTTGACACCAGGAAACATTAACGCCACTGCATCCTTGCTGCTTTCTCATGTGGAAGTCTGTTTAATGTGAAAACAAGGTGATATCTAATTAGCACACAGGTAAGGAATTAAGAAAATCTTTATTTAAGGGTGAAGATGTTTCTCACAAAATCGTTGCCCCAATGCATCATTGAAATTCAAGCTGGAAAGATGATTTTAATATATCACTTGTACATTTTGTATTGCTCTTCTGGTGACAATGTAGTTTGTTTTTGTCAATTACCATTTTAATAATAGGGTAAAGAAAATTAAGTGGATTTTTGAAAGAAAACAATACTGTCAATATACTATTAAAACAAATTAAAATGGTAAAAGTTATTGTACTTTAAGTAAAAATAAAAGAGCCAAAATATCAATCCCAGTTTTGGATTACCTTAATTAACAAACAAAAAAATGCATATAGCAGAGGATAGTTTCAATCTGCCTACCTCTGGGTTATGGGCCCAGCATGCTTCCATTGCTGTACTCTGCTGCACATGTAAGTGCAAGAGATCCTGAAGCACTCAATCATCATGGGAAAGTACCAATGTGTTTCTTCGTTGGTTGATAGAAGAAACATCTTACAAAAACTCACCAGATTATTGACTTTTTTAAGTTTTTCTAGGAAACGTTTTAGATGAATGCTTATTAGCATTTGTCAGTATGTACTTTTGCAAAGTGTCTCTGTGGCGCAATCAGTTAGTGTGTACGGCTATTAACCATAAGGTTGGTGGTTCAATCCCACCCAGGGACCTAATTGACCTTGTTATCAGATTTTGGTGATCTTTAAGTAGACAAGTCAAAATTTCAAACCCCCTGTTATGGTGTAGGGTACCTGGCCTTCTCTGATGTAATCAGAGTTAGATTTGATTCAGTGATTTTATAAAAACAGCTAGGAAGCACAATTTAGCAGTGGGTTGCAGAGAAAAAAAATATGCTGGCAGAAAAATCCAATTGAGTGATTAAACAGCTCTTCATTTTCTGGCTTTATTTTTATGCTAACAAATTTGTTCTCTGAAAAGTGTCCACAAAGCCAAGTCTCTGATTAACACCTTTGTAAGGATGGTTTTTCACCTATTACTAAATTAAACTTGCTTCATTGGAAAGGCAGCAAGATGCATCCTCATTTCAATGGTAAGTCAACCTTCTTGCCCTATGTTCCCTCTCAACGGATGAAGACGCATCATTATCTACCGCAGTCATTTTGGCCCAATAGATATGCAAGAAGTTAAGATTCCCCTTTCTTTGCAGGTAGAGGAAGGAAAAGGAAGAGGTCTGTAGCCTCTTCAAGATCGCAGGACCAGAGATTGTCCTCTGCTTCTGCCAAATCCACTGCATGACACTGGGGCTTTCTTGCAGGAGCCCACACCAGTGGGGGCACGTCTAAAACTCTTCAGTCAGTTCTGGATTCATTCGGACCTGGACTCGTGGGTTTTACAAATAGTGTCCCAAGGGTACAAACTGGGGTTTCAAGACGTTCCCCCTCACCGATTGTTCAAATTGGCCTTAGTCAGCAGGGAGAAGGTTTTTATTCAAGCCTCTTCGTGGTCCCGAAGCCGGACGGCTCAGTCAGACCAATCTTAAATCTGAAATCCCTCAATTTCTTCCTAAAGAAATTCAATTTCAAGATGGAATTTCTCAGGGCAGTGATCTCCAGTCCGGAGGACGGAGATTTCATGGTTTTGGTAGACATAAAGGATGCCTACTTACATGTTCCCATTTAGCCACTGCCTCAAGCTACCTAAGGTTTGCAATTCAGGATTGTCATTACCAATTTCAGACATTGCCGTTTGGTCTGTCCACGGCTCCGAGGATTTTCACCAGGGTGATGGCGGAAATTATGGTTCTCCTTCGCAAGCAAGGAGTCACAATTATCCCGTACTTGGATGATCTCCTGATAAAGGCGAGATCCAGGGACCAGTTGGTGCAAAACATTGCACTCTCCCTGACAGTTCTTCAACAACATGGTTGGCTCCTAAACTTGCCAAAATCGCAGTTGGTCCCAATGACGCGGTTGTTGTTTTTGGGAGTCATACTGTTAGGCGCCGGGGTCCGCTTGATGGTCTGCGCGGCCCGGCGCCTAGCAACTAGAGACGCCGTGCACGTACAGCCGCCGGCTCCCTAGCAACGCTAGACGCCGGGCGCGCTGAGCCGCACGGACCCTAGCAACGGGGACGCCACTGGCGGACCGCGTTCCCCGTTGCTAGGCTTTAGGAAATTAAGATATTCACCTGCTCTCTGGCCGTGCAGCAAGGCAGCTGCACGGCATTTATTCTAATCAGCCTTTAGCAGCTGATTGGAGGACTCCTTGTTAAATACACTCCCAGGGCTTCTCACAGACGCCGGTAATAGCTTCCTGCATGCTGCCTTTGTTTGCTGAGAGTCTGTTTCCAGTCCTGCTGTATCCGGTCATTCCAGTCCGCAGAAGTCCGGTATTCGGGAGTTGTCATCTCATCCCAAGAGGTCGTTTGGTTCCCTGGAGTCCTGACTGATCACCGTTTTATATCCAGTGGTGTTCGTGAGTTGCGGCTCTGCCGTGTGTTGCGGCTCAGCCGCTTTACCTTTTATATTTTGTGTTTGGAGCATTTGCGGAGGGTTCCGCTTCCACAAGTCCTCTCTGGTACTTGGCGGTGCCGGGTAGGAGAATTGGACAAGTGGATATTTTGGTTGTCCTTTTTCCTGGCGGTTTCTCCGCACATATTATAGTTTTGAGTTTGCTTAGCCCCTGGCCTGGTTGTTTATTTAGAGGGCCCCTTGTTATCACCCTGTCTCGGGTTTCCCTTTGTCTCTCATTAAGACCGGGGGGCATCGAAGTTGGGCAGACATAATCCGCCCTTCAAACGCGGCTGCCAAGGGCTCAAGAAACCATAGTCTCACAGGGGATTTCTGACAACACGGGTGAGACAACAGAGTTAGGGCGCCAGGGGCTATTTTCCTGTCCTGCTCCCTTCCCCAGCATTCCGTTCCAGTGCTCCAGTCCTTGCCATAAGATCTTCTCTGACCAGAGTGCTGGAATCATAACATTATTACCGGCCATACCAAAACTTAAAATTAAACGGGGTTTAATTTTTTCTCATTCAGTTTTGTGAGAGTTTATCGGCCTCATGAATCCAACAGGTTTAGGGCCAAATTCTGGTCAGCTCTTAGTCAGCCAGATTCAAGAACTTACTCAGATGGTTCAGGATCTTTCTCTTCGGGTGAAGTCGCAGGAAGATCTTTTGCGAGCTTCCCCAAGGGTAGTCCCTGAACCAAAGATGCATTTGCCTGACCGTTTTTCTGGTGATAGAAAAGAGTTTTTTAATTTTAAAGAATCCTGTAAACTTTATTTTCGTTTAAGACCGACTTCCTCGGGTACTGAATCTCAGCGGGTCGGGTTTATTATTTCTTTGCTCCAGGGGGATCCTCAGACCTGGGCATTTGGTTTAAGAGCAGAGGATCCGGCATTGTTGTCAGTTGACGCTTTTTTTGAGTCTTTAGGGCTCTTGTATGATGACCCTGATAGAGAGGCGTCCGCTGAAAGTCAGTTGCGCGCTCTCAGACAGGGTAGAAATCCTGCAGAGGTTTATTGTACGGAGTTTCGCCGTTGGTCGAACGACTGTGGCTGGAATGACCCAGCCCTGCGCAGTCAGTTTCGCCTCGGCTTATCAGAGTCTATAAAAGACAGTCTCCGTCAGTACCCCGCTCCTGAGACTCTCGATAAACTCATGGAGCTTTCTATTAAGATTGATCGTCGTCTCAGAGAGCGGAGGGCTGAAAAAGGAGCACCTGTAAGGTCAAGTCCGTGTGTATATTCCATTCCTGAAGACGTAGAGGAGACCATGCAGATGGGTCTCTCCCGGCTGTCTCCTGAAGAAAGAGCCAGAAGGCAAAATTCTGGTCTTTGTCTGTACTGTGGGGGTAAGGGACATTTTGCTCGTAATTGTCCGAACAAGTCGGGAAACGCTTTGACCAGGTGAATTGTGAGGGGGTTCACCTAGGTCTGCAGCTTATCTCCTCGAATAACTCCCTTTTAGTCCCAGTTAAAGTTTCCTTTGGCAGCCTCAGTTCTTCGGTGTCGGCTTTTGTTGACAGTGGAGCTGCAGGAAACTTTATGGATTTAACTTGGGCTAAGGCCTTAGGCATTCCTCAGTTACCTTTGGGTAGGTGTGTCACCATGCATGGCTTAGATGGGAGTCCGCTGTCTAATGGGATTATTTCTCTCCGTACACCCCCTGTACTACTTACAGTAGGAGCTCTACATTCCGAGAAAATCGAGTTCTTTCTTACACATTGCCCAGCAGTTCCAGTTGTTCTGGGTCACCCTTGGCTGGCCTTTCATAATCCCACCATTGATTGGCGGTCGGGGGAGATTTCACATTGGGGTACTTTTTGTGATAAGGAATGTATCACGTTTCCAGTCAGAGTAGCAGCTATCATTCCAGAACTCATTCCGGTGGAATACCAGGAGTTTGCTGATGTTTTCTCCAAAGGCAATGCGGACATTCTGCCTCCCCATCGGCCTTATGATTGTGCTATTGAGTTAATTCCTGGTGCCGCATTGCCAAAGGGAAGATTATATGCATTATCCGGGCCAGAAACTGCGGCTATGAATGATTATGTAAATGAGAGCCTTGAGAAAGGATTTATTAGACCATCAAAATCTCCTTTAAGTGCAGGCTTCTTCTTTGTGGAGAAAAAGGATGGCTCGCTTAGACCTTGCATTGATTTTAGAGCCCTGAATAAGATCTCAGTTAAAAACACCTATCCTTTGCCGTTGATTTCTGAACTCTTTGATCAGTTACGTTCTGCTGTGATTTTTTTCTAAAATTGACCTTAGAGGAGCGTACAACCTCATCCGAATTAAATCTGGAGATGAGTGGAAAACGGCCTTCAGTACTCAGTCGGGTTACTACGAATACCTGGTGATGCCGTTCGGCCTGTCCAATGCTCCGGCAGTTTTTCAAGACCTCATTAACGATGTGCTCCGTGACTTCCTAGGGAAATTCGTGGTCGTTTACTTAGACGACATCCTGATTTTTTCTAAATCAATGGAACAACATGTTACCCAGGTGCGTCTGGTTCTTCAAAAGTTATGTGAGAATCATTTATATGCCAAGCTGGAGAAGTGTGAGTTTCATGTCACGGAAGTATCTTTTTTAGGGTACATAATTTCCCCTCAGGGATTTTCCATGGAACCAAAGAAACTCCAGGCCATCCTTAGTTGGGCGCAACCCACCAATTTAAAAGCAATTAAGCGTTTTTTAGGGTTTGCGAATTATTATAGGAGGTTCATTCATTCTGTTTCTGACCTGGTTGCTCCCATTGTAGCTCTGACAAAGAAAGGAGCGGATCCTACCAACTGGTCGCGTGAAGCTGAGTTGTCCTTCCGGGCCTTGAAACAAGCCTTTGTCTCGGCTCCAGTCCTCAGACATCCTAATCCGGAATTGCCCTTTGTGGTGGAGGTTGATGCCTCGGAGGTTGGAGTGGGGGCTATCCTTTCTCAAAAGGATCCGGAGTCTCTGGAATTACATCCTTGTGCCTTTATGTCCAGGAAATTCTCCTCCGCTGAATCCAACTATGACGTTGGTAATCGGGAGTTACTGGCGGTAAAATGGGCTTTCGAGGAGTGGAGGCATTGGCTGGAGGGAGCAAAACATACTATTTCGGTATTGACTGACCATAAGAACCTGCAATACATTGAATCGGCTAAGCGGCTTAATGCCCGGCAGGCACGTTGGGCATTATTTTTTACGCGTTTCAAATTTATAATCACTTTCAGGCCTGGTTCCAAGAATACTAAGGCTGATGCCCTGTCACATAGCTTTCTTCCGGTTCACAATAACAATCCTGTTACCCCCATACTTCCATCTTCGGTCATCTGGGCGGGCCTCACACAAGATTTATTTACCCAGTTAAAACAGCTTCAACACCAAGCTCCTAGAATTACTCCTGCTGGTTGTCTTTACGTCCCTGAGTTTTTGAGAGTTACTGTTTTAACGGAATTCCATGATAACAAAGTTTCAGGGCATCCAGGAGTCTCTAAGACATTGGAGTTAGTCTCTCGCTCAGTATGGTGGCCTGGTCTTTCTAAAGACGTCAAGGAATTTGTTTATTCATGTCAGGTTTGTGCACAGCATAAGGTTCCCCGTTCCTTGCCCATCGGGCAACTTATGCCCTTAAATGTTCCTCTCAGGCCGTGGTCTCATATTTCCATGGATTTTGTGGTTGACCTTCCCCTTTCAGCCGGATTCCGAGTCATATGGGTGGTAGTGGACCGTTTTAGTAAAATGGCTCATTTTATTGCTCTTCCCCGATTGCCTTCTGCCCAAGGGTTGGCAGTTTTGTTTCTCCGCCATGTATTCAGGCTTCATGGGTTGCCTACTGATATTGTTTCTGATCGGGGTCCACAATTCATCGCACAATTCTGGAAATGTTTTTGTGCCTCATTGAAGATGAAATTGTCGTTAACATCCGGTTACCACCCACAATCCAACGGGCAAACCGAACGAGTTAACCAATCATTGAAACAATATTTGCGCTTGTATTCAGCCAAACTCCAGAATGATTGGTCCGAGTTTCTTCCGTTGGCTGAATTTGCTTACAATAATTCTTGTCATTCCTCCACTAAAGAGTCTCCATTCTTTTCAGTTTTTGGTTTTCACCCCAGAGCTAATTCTTTTTTTCATCATTCCTCAGTCTCCTCGCTTACCTTAACCTCCCATCTCAGAGCCATTTGGAAAAAGGTGCACCTTGCTCTCAGAAAAGCGGCCTTTCGAGAGAAGAAATTTTCTGACAGGCTCCGACGTCCTTGCACTTTTAAGGTGGGAGATAGGGTGTGGTTGTCGACTCGCAACATCAGGCTTCGACAATCCTCAGCTAGACTGGGACCCAAATTTATTGGGCCATTTCTTATTATTAAAAGAGTCAACCCAGTTGCCTTTCGGTTACGTTTACCAAGATCTCTCAGGATTGGAAATACGTTTCATTGTTCCCTGTTGAAACAATACGTTTCTTCCAGTAGATTTCCTCGGAAGATCTCTCAGGGTAGATCTCCAGTGGATGTACAGGGACAACAGGAGTTCTTGGTAGAGAAGGTTCTCGATTCCAAATTGTCCCGGGATCGGCTGTATTTTCTGGTTCACTGGAAAGGCTATGGTCTGGAGGAAAGGTCTTGGGTCCTGGATAAGGATCTTCATGCCCCGAGGCTCAAGAGGGCATTTTTTCGTGAATTTCCTCAGAAACCTGGCTTTAGGGGTTCCTTGACCCCTCCTCAAGGGGGGGGGGTACTGTTAAGCGCCGGGGTCCGCTTGATGGTCTGCGCGGCCCGGCGCCTAGCAACTAGAGATGCCGTGCACGTACAGCCGCCGGCTCCCTAGCAACGCTAGACGCCGGGCGCGCTGAGCCGCACGGACCCTAGCAACGGGGACGCCACTGGCGGACCGCGTTCCCCGTTGCTAGGCTTTAGGAAATTAAGATATTCACCTGCTCTCTGGCCGTGCAGCAAGGCAGCTGCACGGCATTTATTCTAATCAGCCATTAGCAGCTGATTGGAGGACTCCTTGTTAAATACACTCCCAGGGCTTCTCACAGATGCCGGTAAAAGCTTCCTGCATGCTGCCTTTGTTTGCTGAGAGTCTGTTTCCAGTCCTGCTGTATCCGGTCATTCCAGTCCGCAGAAGTCCGGTATTCGGGAGTTGTCATCTCATCCCAAGAGGTCGTTTGGTTCCCTGGAGTCCTGACTGATCACCGTTTTATATCCAGTGGTGTTCGTGAGTTGCGGCTCTGCCGTGTGTTGCGGCTCAGCCGCTTTACCTTTTATATTTTGTGTTTGGAGCATTTGCGGAGGGTTCCGCTTCCACAAGTCCTCTCTGGTACTCGGCGGTGCCGGGTAGGAGAATTGGACAAGTGGATATTTTGGTTGTCCTTTTTCCTGGCGGTTTCTCCGCACATATTATAGTTTTGAGTTTGCTTATCCCCTGGCCTGGTTGTTTAGTTAGAGGGCCTCTTGTTATCACCCTGTCTCGGGTTTCCCTTTGTCTCTCATTAAGACCGGGGGGCATCGAAGTTGGGCAGACATAATCCGCCCTTCAAACGCGGCTGCCAAGGGCTCAAGAAACCATAGTCTCGCAGGGGATTTCTGACAACACGGGTGAGACAACAGAGTTAGGGCGCCAGGGGCTATTTTCCTGTCCTGCTCCCTTCCCCAGCATTCCGTTCCAGTGCTCCGGTCCTTGCCATAAGATCTTCTCTGACCAGAGTGCTGGAATCATAACACATACTGGACACAGAAGAGGTTTTCTTCCAGTGGAAAGGCTATGGAGATCCAGAGTCTGGTCAAACAAATTCTGAAACCAGCAAGAGTGTTAATCCATCAATGCATTCAGTTGCTGGGGAAGATGGTTGTGGCCTACGAGGCCATTCAGTTTGGCAGGTTCCATGCCAGAGTGTTCCAGTGGGACCTGTTGGACAATTGGTCCGGATCCCACCTACACATGCAACGGAGGATAATCCTGTCTTCCAAGACCAGAATCTCACTCCATTGGTGGCTGCACAGTTCTCACCTCCTAGAGGGGCGATGGTTCGGGATCCAGGACTGGATCCTAGGGACCACAGATGCAACCCTCCGAGGCTGGGGAGCAGTCACACAGGGGGAAAACGTCCAAGGAAGATGGTCAAGTCAGGAAAGTTGTCTCCACATAAATGTTCTGGAGTTAAGGGCCATTTAATAACTGCAGACACAGTACACACTGGGACGGGTGCCCAGCATCCTCAACAGACTAAGAGAAAAGGATTTACCGGTAGGTATTAAAATCCTATTTTCTCTAACGTCCTAGAGGATGCTGGGGACTCCGTAAGGACCATGGGGATAGACGGGCTCCACAGAGTTCATGATCTTCACTGAGGTAGCGTACAGCACTGCAGCTTTGCGCCATTGCTCCCATACACCTCACATACTCCGGTCACTGTAAGGGTGCAGGGCGCAGGGGGGGCGCCCTTGGCAGCAATATAAACCTCTTTTTGGCAAAAATATAACATATATACAGCTGGGCACTGTATATATGTATGAGCCCCCACCAATTTTACAGTTTAAGTGGGACAGAAGCCCGTCGCCGAGGGGGCGGGGCTTCTCCCTCAGCACTCACCAGCGCCATTTTTTCTCCACAGCACCGCTGAGAGGAAGCTCCCCGGACTCTCCCCTGCTTATACCACGGTAGAGAAGAGGGTTGAAAAGAGAGGGGGGGCACATAATTCGGCGCAAATTACATACAGCAGCGCTACTGGACAAACATTAAGTTACTGTGTTATTCCTGGGTTATATAGCGCTGGGGAGTGTGCTGGCATACTCTCTCTCTGTCTCTCCAAAGGGCCTTGTGGGGAAACTGTCTTCAGAAAAAGTATTCCCTGTGTGTGTGGTGTGTCGGTACACGTGTGTCGACATGTCTGAGGAAGAAGGCTATATTAGAGAGGAGCGGGAGCAAATGAATGTGGTGTCTCCGCTGATACCTGATTGGATGGATATGTGGAATGTTTTAAATGCTAGTGTAAACTCATTGTACAAAAGATTAGACAAGGCTGAAGCTTTGGGACAGTCAGGGACTCAACCCATGCCTGATCCTATGTTGCAGGGACTGTCAGGGTCTCATAAGCGCCCACTATCCCAGATTGTTGACACAGATACCGACACGGATTCTGACTCCAGTGTCGATTACGATGATGCAAAGTTACAGCCAAAATTGGCAAAATCCATTCGATATATGATTATGGCAATAAAAGATGTTTTGCACATCACAGAGGAACCCCCTGTCCCTGACAAGAGGGTACATATGTACAAGGGAAAGAAGCCTGAGGTAACCTTTGAGGGGGTCACACGAGCTGAACGAGTTATGTGAAAAAGCTTGGGAATCTCCAGATAAAAGACTGCAGATTTCCCAGAGGATTCTTATGGCGTATCCTATTCCATCAACGGATAGGTTACGATGGAAATCCTCCCGTAGGATGGACAAAGCATTAACACGCACAGCTACAGTTGGAAAATCCAATTTTTTACCTTATGTTCCCTCACAGCATAAGAAAGCTCCGCATTATCAAATGCAGTCCTTTCGGTCACAAAGAAACAAGAAAGTGCAAGGTGCGTCCTTTCTTGCCAGAGGTAGGGGCAGAGGAATAAAGCTGCACAACACAGCTAGTTCCCAGGAACAAAAGTCCTCCCCGGCCTCTACAAAATCTACCTCATGACGCTGGGGCTCCACTGGCAGAGTCCGGCCCATGTGATGTCATGCAGCTGCTCTGACCACGCCTCCTGTTTCTCCGTTGCCGACCCCATTTTGAAACCGTGCCCCCGCACCGCTCCATCTCTGACTTGGAAATGGAGTGTTGTTGACCCCCCTCCCCCCCCCCCCTTCACCGATTCACAGGCAGAGGTGATCGCATTATCTGCGGGGTGCCGCAGAAAATGCAGGCGTATGCTCTTAGCAGTTTTTGCAGTTGGATTGCGATCCAACCTGAATCAGGCCCCATTACCTATCACAATGCACTGCGGGTAGTACAAAATGGGGTTAATATAGGAGAAAAAACCCCAGAGCTGTGCTCCTTAACTGTCCCTGGTGGCTAGTGGAGCGGCTGCCCAGTAATCAGTGTCCACGCCAGTGCGCACACGGCCCGCCCCCATCAGCGGCCTCGTGATCCCGGAGGGCGGTGTGTGTGTGACTGACCTTAGGAAGAAACCGGAGCCTCCGCTGCAGTGACCCAGCAACCGGGGCACGGGAGTATACTGCGCCACTGGGAGTGATGGAGCTGCAGTAAAGAGGTCTATTAGACCTAGCCTGCTGCAGCCCTTGTAGATTCTTATAAAAAAAGTTCTTCTTTTCTTTCCAAAATTAATAGCTAAGAATAGGCAGCCTGAGGCAGCCCCCTGTTAAGTGGCCTGCTACTGAAGGAACCAACTACAAACTGAGCTCCCTGTTCATGGAAGCGAGGTTATAGAGGAGGGGGCGCTGAGCATCTTGGGAACAGTCAAAAGCTTTGAGCCTGTTGGTGCCTCAGATCAAGATCCTACTCTGGTGTACATATACAATGTGAATCCTTGTGGAGTCCAGTGTACCCCACAGAAGAAATGAATGCGTCACACCCATTGGCAGCAACATTAGAATAGCTGCTGATGGGCACAATTGAGAAAGGAAGGGGGGAAAACATTTGAATCCAGCAAATATATGTAATTTGAATATGTAATTTGTACCTTCCTACTTTAAAATGTAATGGATGAACCTCACCCAGTGAGAACTATCTTCATGATCAAGAGATCTCATATGCAAGATAAGTAAGTGTTGGGATAGGGCTGTGGAGGGCGGCTGCTCGGGCACACCCCTGTCAAGTTAAGGAGATTCAACTGAGGAAGCACAAGGGAACTCTTATCTGGGAACAACAACTGCAGGGAGAACACATTTTCAGACGAATGTGGGAGGGCAGAAGGCTGCCTAATACTGAAGCACCCCCAAACAACAAACCAAATGCAACAACTACTGCAAGCATTCCTGGGGGAAGGCCTGCAGCAGATGGATTTGCATATAGTGATGTCATCCAAGCAGTGGGCATAGTTGGCTGCAACCCTCGTCTGCATATGAAAAGAGAAAAGGGTCACGCAGGGCATGGCGGCCTTTGTGGGGTTGCGCTTGGATGACCCCTAAATCGCTTTATACACCCCCACCCCCCATCAGTGTGGGCTCATGTTGGCCATGCCCCAGCCCCTGAAGCATTCAAGCTGATTTCTTGCAGCAGCTGGACCCAGAAACAGCTCCAGAGTTGCTCTACAAGACAAGTAAAAGGGTGTGAGCCCTGCAGCACCACCTGTAGTTTGCATACACACATATATAGGACAGCATCTCTTATATGCCCCAGGGTCAATAAAATAGTATCCTTATCTAGGGTATCCATCCCCTCAGATAAGGTATCCGTCCATGCCGCTACAGCACTACACACCCAGGCCGACGCAATTGCCGGTCTGAGTAAGGTACCTGAATGTGTATAAATGGACTTCAGGGTAATCTCCTGTTTGCGGTCAGCAGACTCTTTGAGGGTAGCCGTATACTGGGACGGGAGGGCTACCTTCTTGGATAAGCGTGTTAATGCTTTGTCCACCCTAGGGGAGGATTCCCATCGTAACCTATCCATTGATGGGAAAGGATACGCCATAAGAATCCTTTTGGAAATCTGCAGTCTTTTATCTGGAGATTCCCAAGCTTTTTCACATAACTCGTTCAGCTCGTGTG
Source organism: Pseudophryne corroboree (assembly GCF_028390025.1). NCBI lineage: Eukaryota > Metazoa > Chordata > Amphibia > Anura > Myobatrachidae > Pseudophryne > Pseudophryne corroboree. The sequence goes on from NW_026969083.1 coordinate 36,750, forward strand.
ACCCCCTCAAAGGTTACCTCAGGCTTTTTCACCTTGTACATATGTACCCTCTTGTCAGGGACAGGGGGTTCCTCTCTGATGTGCAAAACATCTTTTATTGCCATAATCATATATCGAATGGATTTTGCCAATTTTGGCTGTAACTTTGCATCATCGTAATCGACACTGGAGTCAGAATCCGTGTCTGTATCTGTGTCAACAATCTGGGATAGTGGGCGCTTATGAGACCCTGACAGTCCCTGCAACATAGGATCAGGCATGGGTTGAGACCCTGACTGTCCCAAAGCTTCAGCCTTGTCTAATCTTTTGTGCAATGAGTTTACACTAGCATTTAAAACATTCCACATATCCATCCAATCAGCTGTCGGCGGAGACACCACATTCATTTGCTCCTGCTCCTCTCTAATATAGCCTTCTTCCTCAGACATGTCGACACACGTGTACCGACACACCACACACACAGGGAATGCTTTTTCTGAAGACAGTTTCCCCACAATGCCCTTTGGAGAGACAGAGAGAGAGTATGCCAGCACACACCCCAGCGCTATATAACCCAGGAATACACAGTAACTTAATGTTTGCCCAGTAGTACTGCTGTATGTAATTTGCGCCAAATTATGTGCCCCCCCCCTCTTTTCAACTCTCTTGTCTACCGTGGTATAAGCAGGGGAGAGTCCGGGGAGCTTCCTCTCAGCGGTGCTGTGAAGAAAAAATGGCGCTGGTGAGTGCTGAGGGAGAAGCCCCGCACCCTCGGCGGCAGGCTTCTGTCCCGCTTAAACTGTAAAATTGGCGGGGGCTCATACATATATACAGTGCCCCGCTGTATATGTGTTATATTTTTGCCAAAAAGAGGTTTATATTGCTGCCCAGGGTGCCCCCCCCCCCTGCGCCCTGCACCCTTACAGTGACCGGAGTGTGTGAGGTGTATGGGAGCAATGGCGCACAGCTGCAGTGCTGTGCGTTACTTCAGTGAAGATCATGAAGTCTTCTGCCGCCTCTGAAGTCTTCTTTTCTTCTCATACTCACCCGGCTTCTATCTTCCGGCTCTGCAAGGGGGACGGAGGCGCGGCTCTGGGACGGACGGCGAGGGTGAGATCCTGCGTACCAATCCCTCTGGAGCTAATGGTGTCCAGTAGCCTAAGAAGCTGGACCTTGCAACTCAGAGAGTAGGGCTGCTTCTCTCCCCTCAGTCCCTCGATGAGGGAGTCTGTTGCCAGCAGTGCTCCCTGAAAATTAAAAACCTAACAAAATACTTTCTGTCAGAAAGCTCAGGAGAGCTCCTGAAAAGCACCCAGTCTCCACTGGGCACAGTATCAAACTGAGGTCTGGAGGAGGGGCATAGAGGGAGGAGCCAGTGCACACCCAGAACTAAAGTCTTTCTTAAAGTACCCATGTCTCCTGCGGAGCCTATCTATCCCCATGGTCCTTACGGAGTCCCCAGCATCCTCTAGGACGTTAGAGAAAATAGGATTTTAATACCTACCGGTAAATCCTTTTCTCTTAGTCCGTAGAGGATGCTGGGCACCCGTCCCAGTGCGTACTGTGTCTGCAGTTATTAAATGGCCCTTAACTCCAGAACATTTATGTGGAGAAAACTTTCCTGACTTGACCATCTTCCTTGGATGTTTTCCCCCTGTGTGACTGCTCCCCAGCCTCGGAGGGTTGCATCCATGGTCCCTAGGATCCAGTCCTGGATCCCGAACCATCGCCCCTCTAGGAGGTGAGAACTGTGCAGCCACCAATGGAGTAAGATTCTGGTCTTGGAAGACAGGATTATCCTCCGGTGCATGTGTAGGTGGGATCCGGACCACTTGTCCAACAGGTCCCACTGGAACACTCTGGCATGGAACCTGCCAAACTGAATGGCCTCGTAGGCCGCAACCATCTTCCCCAGCAACAGAATGCATTGATGGATTAACACTCTTGCTGGTTTCAGAATTTGTTTGACCAGACTCTGGAACTCCATAGCCTTTCCACTGGAAGAAAGCCTCTTCTGTGTCCAGTATGACTCCCAGAAACAACAACCGCGTCATTGGGACCAACTGCGATTTTGGCAAGTTTAGGAGCCAACCATGTTGTTGAAGAACTGTCAGGGAGAGTAGATGTTTTGCACCAACTGGTCCCTGGATCTCGCCTTTATCAGGAGATCATCCAAGTACGGCATAATTGTGACTCCTTGCTTGTGAAGGAGAACCATCATTTCCACCATCACCCTGGTGAAAATCCTCAGAGCCGTGGACAGACCAAACGGCAACGTCTGAAATTGGTAATGACAATCCTGAATTGCAAACCTCAGGTAGCTTGATGCAGTGGCTAAACGGGAACATGTAATTAGGCAACCTTATGTCTACCAAAACCATGAAATCTCCTTCCTCCGGACTGGAGATCCCTACCCTGAGAGATTCCATCTTGAAATTGAATTTCTTTAGGTAGAAATTGAGGGATTTCAGATTTAAGATTGGTCTGACTGAGCCGTCCGGCTTCGGGAGCACGAAGAGGCTTGAATAAAAACCTTCTCCCTGCTGACTAAGGCCGATTTGAACAATCGGTGAGGGGGAACGTCTTGAAACCCCAGTTTGTACCCTTGTGACACTATTTGTAAAACCCACGAGTCCAGGTCCAAATTAATCCAGAACTGACTGAAGTGTTTTAGACGTGCCCCCACTGGTGTGGGCTCCTGCAAGAGAGCCCCAGCGTCATGCAGTGGATTTGGCAGAAGCAGAGGACGAACTCTGCTCCTGCGATCTTGAAGAGGCTACAGACCTCTTCCCTCTTCTCCTTCCTCTAATGCACAGAAAGGGGAATCTTAACTTCTTGCATATCTATTGGGACAAAATGACTGCGTTAGACAATGATGCGTCTTCATCCGTTGAGAGGGAACATAGGGCAAGAAGGTTGACTTACCTGCGGGAGCTGCCGAGATCAAATTAACTAGGCCGTTGCCAAACAAGGCTTCACCTTCATAGGGAAGAGACTCCCTTTCTTCTTGGAGTCAGCATCAGCATTCCCTTGGTGAATCCACACTGCCCTCCTATCCGAGACTGCCATGAAATTGGCCCGTGAACTCAAGAGTCCTATATCCCTTGCAGTTGTAAGTATGCTGCAGTGTCCTTGATATGATCCAACGTAAGGAGTATCCCATCTCTCCAAGATATCTATATCGGAAGACAAGGTATTCGACCAATTCTTGAATACTACTACTCACCCATGCGCATGTAATGGCAGGTCTAAGTAATGTACCCGTGGTTACATAACTAGAAATAATGTAGCTTCCTGCATACGATCTGCTGGATTTGTGACAGGGCCCCGTGCAGAACAGGGGGTGACTCCCACTTTATTCTGTCCGCAGCAGGAAATGAATAAACAATCGGAAACCTTTTGGGGATTTGAAACCATCTTGTCGAGCTGGCCCAGACTTTCTCAAACAGAGATGGAGGAACGTTAAATCAGCTTTCATTATATATCTATATTTACATACATATAGACCCCTTTGTCAGGAACAGCAGGGTCCTCAGTGATGTTAATATGTCCTTAATATCCACAATCATGTACTGAATGCTCCTTGCCAATATTGGATCTAATCAGGAAATATTATGGTCGACATAGGAATCAGTATCCGAGTCAGTATCAGTGTGTAGTAACATTTTTGCGGGCCTGAGGGAAAAGAAGCATAGCCATGAACATCACATCTATTCTCTACGTCTGTGTCTGGGACACAGATTTATCCAACCTCACTCTGATATTATTGAAACTTTCACCCAGTCAGTTATTGGTGGTGCCAACAGGGCCACCATCATATGTCTGCATTCCTAATATAGTTTCCTCTTGGGAAAAACATTCAGCCACCGACATGTTGACACACATGTACCAAGTACCCACAGACACATCAGCTTATGGGGGATAGACCTACAGTAAATCTGTCAGAGGGACAGAGAGGATTTTTTAGCTCACAACCCAGCGCCAAAAGTACACAGTCTGGGAAATAATAAACTCTATAGTGATAGACTTGTAACGCTCTATAGATGTGCTGGTGAGGTGAGGAAGAAGCCCCGCCGCTGTAATGGCACGCTTCTGTCCCGCTCAGAAACAAATAATTAATTACGCTGGCGGGGTAAGGACAGTGCCCAGGCACTAATGTCCACTTTTGCCAGCCTTTTGTGAGGAATTTATGCTGCCCAGGGTGCCCCCCCCCACCCACCCACATGCCCTGCACCCTGCAGTGCCTGTGTTTGTGTGGAAGCATGGCGCACAGCATTCCGCTCGCTGCGTGGTACCTCAGAATGCCGTCACTGGAGAAGAAGTCTTCTGTTCTTCTGCTACTCGCCTGTCTTCTGACTTCTGGCTCTGTAAGGGGGTGATGGCAGGCTACGGGAGTGGGCATCTAGGCGTACCCAGCGATCAGCACCCTCAGGAGCTAATGGTGTCCTGTCAGCCAGAAGCAGAGCCATTGAACTCACTAGAAGTTGGTCATACTTCTCTCCCCTAAGTTCCACGAAGCAGGGAGACTGTTGCCAGCAGCCTCCCTGAAAATAAGAAAAACTAACATAAGTCTTTTCAGAGAAACTCAGTAGAGCTCCCCTGTAGTGCATCCAGTCTCACTGGGCACAATTCTAAAACTGGAGTCTGGAGGAGGGGCATAGAGGGAGGAGACAGTTCACACCCTTTGAAAGTCTTAAAGTGCCCATGTCTCCTGCGGATCCCGTCTATACCCCATGGTTCTTAATGTGATCCCAGCATCCTCTAGGACGTATGAGAAAACAAATAACGCACACACGAGGAGGAGAGAACAAAGGAAGCTATAAGGAGGGGAGGGGAGGGGAGGGGGGGGGGAGGTAAGGTAGTAAAGGGATATTGGATAAACTACAACCTTATACATATTCATTAATGTACCAGTAGTTAGAAGTAGAAGAGCTCTAACAGAAACCACAAAGCTTATCTAAAGCCACACCACGCTGGATATGCCCAATCTCATTTGATCTTTGAAGCAAAGCAGTATTGGACTTTGTTACTACCAAGCAGTCTCCCATCCATGTATTATCAGATTATTTAGGTGTTTTTAAACTACCAACACCCTTTTCTTGGTACTGTACATTTAATTTTTACACATATTCTTTTATGTACCAGAAGTTAGAAGTAGAAGAGCTCTAACAGAAACCACGAGGTCATCTACAGCCACAGCACACTGGATTTGCCCAATCTCTCCTGATCATGGAAGCTGAGCAGTGTTGGTCCTGGTTTTAGTACTTGGATGGGAGACCACCAGGAAATACCAGGAGCTGTGTGTATTTTTACAATACCAACACCGTTCTCTTGATGCATTCCATTTTGAAACATTGGGGCAGATCTATTAAGCCTGGTGAACTGATAAAGTGCAAGGTGATAAAGTACCAGCCAGTCAGCTCCTAACTGTCATTTTTCAAACCCAGCCTGTGACATGGCAATTAGGAGCTGATTGGCTGGTACTTTATCACCATGCAAATTATCATTTCACCAGGTTTAATAAATCAAAACAAAAGAAGTACAGATAGCGCTTGCAGATTTATTATTATAAATTTATTAATTAACTATTATCTCAATGATAATTCTTCACTAGTACTATTATAGTACCAAGGATATAGATTAATAAAAAAAAAAATATCTTTCCCTTGCCTTGACAACAAATTTACATATATAAAAAAACTAAAACCACATTGACATCAATTAATAATATATAAGAAAATGCTCTGCTCCACAAATTGGTTTAGCTAGCCCTCTTAGTACAGAAAGAGATACAATAGTTTCAATGAGTCCCAGTGTTTCACTTAACTGCTACAACTGCAACAGCTGAGTCCAATATCTGGTTACTTAGTTTCATTTAGTTTACTGCTGTTTCCTTTCTTTGGTGATGGTAATCTCATGTGCTTTCTCTGAGACCAATCTTGTTATGCCCCTTCCCCACAAGGCATGCGCCTTTTGTCCATATTGCAAAAATGGAATATGGAATAGGGCTTGCTTTCAATCATATATAGTACGTATAGTATTTAGCAGCTTTTTTGTCCACTTTAAATGACGCTGATCAGATTAACAGCAATTTCATCGTGAAGCAGTAGGATTAATGGATATAGTCACAGTTTTTATAAGACATGGCCATGTTAAGTTTTAATTACCACTCCGCCTCAGGTTTCCGTCTTTGTAACCCTCCCGGCTCTGGTGCTAATTTACCGTTCCAAACGAGCCTTATCCGGAGATACGTCCAAAGTCCTCCTGATGCTCGGCGTGAGTGGTAGATTAGGTTGTCACTGGCAGGTGCAAATACAGTAGGTGTTTCTCAGGTTTAATAAATCGTCCGCTTATTCATTTATGTACGAGTAGTTAGAAGTAGAAGAACTCTAACAGAAACCACTAAGCTCATCTACAGCCACACCACACTGTATATGCCCAATATCACCTGATCTTAGGCCTGGTTTGTTCTTGGATGTGAGACCACCTGGGAATACCAGGTGCTGTAGGTAGTTTTATACTACCAACACCGTTCTCTTGATGCATTCTATTTTGAAACTTATTCATTGATGTAGAAGTTAGAAACAGCAAAAATCATCTACAGCCGCATCACACTGGATATGTCCAATCCAGTGGCGTAACTAGAAATTTTTCTCCCCCAAGCCAAAAAATTCTTCGGCGCCCCCCCCCCCCCCCCCTTCATGCTCCATAATTGGGAGCAAGAAAGGGATAAATATGCGCGCGCCTAAGGCGCGCGCGTCAAAAAAGGGGCGTGGTTTTGTTGGAGTGGGCGTGATTTCGCATAAAGGGGCGTGGCATTGCAGGAAAAGACTACCTTATACCCCAGTTTTTCAACCTGCACGCCCATACGTTGGCCACCACAGGAAAGAAAAATTATCCTGATTCATGCCCCTTACATTATTTGTCATTTTTCCTCCTTATAGTAATGCCCAGTATACATTATGCCACATACTGCAATGGCCCTTAGACATTATGCCGCACACAATAATGCACGACACAATATGCACACACTGTAATGCCCCCGACACATTATGCCACACACCGTAATGTCTGTGACACATTATGCCACACACCGTAATGCCTGTGACACATTATGACAGGAATCGCAATGCCCGTTATACATTATGCTACACACTGCAATGCCCCTGATACATTATAGCACATACAATGTCTGTGACACATTATGACACACACCGCAATGTCCGTGATACATTATGCCACACACTGCAATGCCCGATACATTATAGCACATACAATGCCTGTGACACATTATGCCACACACTGCAATGACCTTGAGACATTATACCACAATGCCCGTGATATAGTATACCATACACCGTAATGCCTGTGACACATACCGCAATGCCCTGCCCGTTATACCCTATGCCACACATCGCAATGCCCGTTATGTATTATGCCACACTGCAATGACCCTGAGACATTATACCACATACCACAATGCCCGTGATATAGTATACCACACACCGTAATGCCTGACACATTATGACACACACCGCAATGTCCGTGATACATTATGCCACACACTGCAATGACCCTGAGACATTATACCACATATCACAATGCCCGCGATATAGTATACCATACACCGTAATGCCTGCGACACATTATGACACACACCGCAATGTCCGTGATACATTATGCCACACACCGTAATGCCCATTACACATTAAGTCTACAGTAAGGCTTCTAATTACTTTTCAATTACCTGCTCGTTGTCAGGGGTTTCATGCACTGGGTGTCATGCTCGTTGCCAGGGGTTTCATGCTCTTGGTTCCATGCACGGTGCCAGGGGTTTTCATGCTCAGGGTGTCATGCTCGTTGCCAGGGGTTTCATGCACTGGGTGTCATGCTCGTTGCCAGGTGTTTCATGCACTGGGTGTCATGCTCGTTGCCAGATGTTTCATGCACTGGGTGTCATGCTCGTTGCTAGGAGGTAGTCTTTGTTGCTAGGGCAGTGCTCCCAGTGCCACATATGTCCCCAGTGCCAGATATTCCCCCACGGTGCCAGGTACTTACATGCCCCAGTGCCAAATATAGTCGTCCCCCCCATGTGCCAGGTACACATATGCCCCCAGTGCCAGATATTCCCCCCCAGTGCCATATATGCCCCCAGTGCCAGATATTCCCCCCAGTGCCATATATGCCCCCCGTGCCATATATGCCCCCAGTGCCAGATACCCCCCCCCAGTGCCATATATGCCCCCAGTGCCAGATATTCCCCCCAGTGCCATATATGCCCCAGTGCCAGATATCCCCCCCAGTGCCAGATATGCCCCCAGTGCCAGATATTCCCCCCAGTGCCAGAAATGCCCCAGTGCCAGATATTCCTCCCCCCCCCGTGCCATATATGCCCCCAGTGCCAGATATTTACCCCCCCCCCCCCCCCCGCCGTCGCTTTTTGGAGGGACACGGAGGGCACAGCTCGTCTCTCCTGTGTCCCTCCTGCTGCATCATCTCCGGCGGCCGCGGGTCTAATAGGGGGAAGTGCCGGTTCGTGAGCCAATTAGAGCTCACGGACGGCACTTCCCCCTATTAGACCCGCGGCCGCCGGAGATGATGCAGCAGGAGGGACACAGGGAGGCACGCTGTGTGCCCTCCGTGTCCCTCCAAAAAGCGGCGGAGGGAAGGAGACTGCAGACTGACATGCGGACGCTCGTCCGCATGTCAGTCTGCTGTAAATCAGTGGCGCCCCCGCAGCCCCTCGCCCCCAAGCCACCGCGAGGACTGCGGGGGCAGTAGTTACGCCACTGGTCCAATCTCATCTGATGATGGAAGCTAAGCAGTGTTGTGCCTGGTTTGTTTTTGGATTTCAAGTCCTGCCTTCTGGTTTGGCCACGGCACCTCGGATATTCACCAAGGTCATGGCCGTGATGACGACCCTTCACGATCAGAGAATCAGGATCCTGACAAATCTGGACGACTTGCTGATCCTGGTGAACTCCCAAGAGGTTCTCCACAGTTATCTGGAACTGGCGGTCCAATTCCTAAAAGTCCACGGGTGGCTATTCAACTGAAAAAAGTCCTCGCTGGTCCCTGCTCGGAACATTGTGCACCTAGGGGCACTGCTGGACACACACAGCCAACAATTGTTTCTGTCTCCAGAGAAAGTCCTGAAAATTCAGGACAGTATCGTCCTCTCTCGCCCAAGAGTGTTGATACACACGGCGATGCAAGTACTAGACCTCATGGTGTCGGCTTTCGATATGGTAGAGTACGCTCAATTTCATTACCGCCCTCTGCAGAGGTTAATCCTCTCCAAGTGGGACGGCCTGCCTCATCGGATGATGTCTCAAATGATCTCCTTGACTCCGGAGGTTCGTCTGACACTGAGCTGGTGGTTACAGGACCAACAGTTGAGCAGGGGCCATCCCTTCTGGATCTCCAACTGTGTCCTCCTGACAATGGATGCCAGTCTTTTGGGCTGGGCCATGGTGTTGGAGCAACACTTTCTCCAGGGTCGGTGGACCAGGGAGGAATCTCTCCTCCTGATATACATTCTGGAATTGCAGGCAGTGTTCAATTAATTGACACTGGCCCTGCCTCTAGTACAGAACAGGCCTGTTCAAGTACAATCTGACAACGCCACCACGGTAGTGTACACAAATCATCAAGGCGGCACTCGAAACTGCATGGCAAAGCTGGAAGTATCAAAAATCCTCCGTTGGGTAGAAAGTCATCTGACAGCAATATCGGCAGTGTTCATTCCCGGAGTCCTCAACTAGGAAGCGGATTTCCTCAGTCGTCAGGACGTTCACGCTGGAGAGTGGAGAGGCCGCAGCAGAAATGTCTGCACTGGTGTCAGTAGGTGACTGAGGCAGGGATGACTGGGAGATAGTGGGTGACTGAAGCATGTATGAGTGGGAGATAGTGGGTGACTGAGGCCGGGGTGACTGGGAGATAGTTGGTGACAGGGAGATAGTGGGTTACTGAGGGAGGGGTGATAGGAAGGGGTTGGGTAAGTATGGGAAGAAAGTGGGTGACAGGTATAATAAATGACTAAGGCAGGGGTGATAGGGAGATAGTGGATGACTGTGGCAGGGGTGACAGGGACAGTAAGAGACTGAGGCAGGGGTGACAGGGATAGTGGCTGACTGAGGCAGGGGTGACTGGGAGATAGTGGGTGACTGAGGCAGGGTTGACAGGGATAGTGGGTGACTGAAGCAGGGGTGATAGGGTGACAGTGGGTGACTAAAGCAGGGGTGACTGGTATAGTGGGTGACTGAGGCAGGGATCGCAGATATAGTGGTTGACTGAGGCAGCGGTGACTGGGAGATAGTGGGTAACTGAGGCAGGGGTGACAGGGAAAGTGTGTGACTCAGGCAGGGGTGATAGGGAGATAGTGGGCTGCATATCTCTGCCTCACTGCAGCAGCACATTCCTGCTTCAATGACAGCAGCACATCCCTACCTCACTTATAGCAGCACATCCCTGCCTCGCTGACAGCAGCACATCCCTGCCTCGCTGACAGCAGCACATCCCTGCCTCGCTGACAGCAGCACATCCCTGCTTCGCTGACAGCAGCACATCCCTGCTTCGCTGACAGCAGCACATCCCTGCTTCGCTGACAGCAGCACATCCCTGCCTCGCTGACAGCAGCACATCCCTGTCTCGCTGACAGCAGCACAGCACTGCTTCGCTGACAGCAGCACATCACTGCTTCACTACCAGCAGCACATCCCTGCCTCACTGGCAGCAGCACATCCCTGCCTTACTGACAGCTGTATATAGGGCCTAATTCAGACCTGATCCCTGCTGTGCATATTCACACAACAGGAGATCAGGTCTGAAGTGCGTGTGTGCTGGTGCCGCAGTGCACCGGCACATGCCAGAGATGCGATCAGCATCTCTGCCCAGTGAGCGCCTCTGCCTGATTGACAGGCAGAGGCGGTCACTGGGCAGGAGGAGTCGGGCCAGCGGCGTTGTGCCGCCATTTTGGGGGCACAGTCAGGACAACGCAGACATGACCGGACCGTATGGGGGCGGGCCGTGACGGCTGCGTGACCCGGACAGCAACGGGCCTTATTTACTAAAATCTCAGATAAATTTTATGGCATTTATGTGCAGTCTAGTTTGCACAGTTGATAGAGTGTTGATCTTGCACTATCAATGTAAGCCTCACATAGGTTTGATACACATGTAAGTTTGTTTTTATTTTACTACATTGTGGTTTGTGGCTCTATACCATGTAATGCATGTCTTTTAACAGTAGTCAAGTCTTCCAATGTGCTTGTTAGTGAAACCCAATAGATAGCTTTATTTTATTTTGTTTCTTCAAATATTGAATGCATATGTCTTATAACTTTTTTTTTTTTTTCAATATACAGGTTGAGTATCTGTATATACATTTTTATTATAAGATTTTCAATGACACAAGTACATCCAAGTTGCAGATTATGGATTGTGAAGGACAAATCAACCATATAAACAATTTAAGCAATTTAAATTGCATGCAGGTAGTAGAATATCAAACTCCTTGGATGAGAGTTGGTCGTAATAAACTAGGATAGAAAAGAATAAAGTAGAAAATAAGATTTTAAACCTACCGGTAAATCTTTTAAAAAAACAAAAAAGGTTTATTTTATGGCAGTAGTTTCCAAACTGGGGTTCTTGCACTGGTAGCATAGTTTGGTGGTCCAGGACCAATTAAAATTATTTATACTTTATTAAATTGGCAAAACCATTCCCTCACAACATAACTGAACCTGAGGATGACATGCTATAAACACAATTTACTTAATTTTATATTTTTTTCTGAATTTCTCAATAAAAAAAACTTTGGCCTAGGGGTGCCGTGAAACAAATTTTGATACTCTAGGGCAGGGGTGTCAAACCCATGGGCCGCATGCCGCCCCCAATGCATCCTTTTGTGGCCCACAGGCCGGGGTCCGGCAGGGGTCCGACAGGGGTCCTTTTGTGGCCCGATCACCTTGCTTAGAGCGAGGGCAGGAGAGTGCAGCCAGAGTCTTTGCTTTCTATGTGCGGCACCATCTTCCCGAAGAGATCACCGGGAAGATAGTGCCCCTTCCACTGGCTACAGCACAGGTATACTGGGGTGGGGTAGCAAACTGGGGGCCCCAATGGGCCCCTCCAGCAGTCCCTCTACCAAAACACATCTTTTGGTGGTTTTGCGGTGTTGTTATAACTACATGGTGACGATTCTGTAGCACAGAGATTTTCAACCATTTACAACTCACGTCACACAGAACAAGATTTAAATATTGACAAGGCACACTGAAATATAATGGTGATGCATGGTGCAGTATCGTGTCCTAGGATGTCATGTCGCAGCTTCTCCATAGGTAACGCCTGAACAGGCCCGGTGACAGGGGGGACAAAGGGGACACTTGTTCAGGGCTCCAAGTATTAAGAACAGAAATAATGGGGCCACAGTGCCAATATTGCTTTTTAAAGTGTATCCACCAACTGCTCAATTTAAGCAGGAAAACAATTAACAGGCCAACTAAACCCTCCCCCCTCCTTTTACCCCATCACTTTGTCCAGTCCCTGTGGTCCATACTGTATTGCCATTATTATGCATGTTGCTGTGCTGGCCCTTTTCTGAATGTCCCTGCCACCGCCACCGAAGAGCTGGATAGCCCAGTATGAAAACCACCTGCCGGCCTCACTGACGGTCCGAGTCAAAGGCTCCATTTTTTTTTAAAGATCCCTCTGCCAAGTTAAGGGGGGGTTGAGGGGGCCCCAGAGATATCAGTGTACTGGGCCCCGAGATTTCTGTTTCTGGCCCTGACCCTCAGGGGCGTATCTACCCCTTGGCCAGGATGGCACTTGCCAGGGGCACCATCCAGCTGTGCCAACCGTGGCTAAGGGATAGAGTTCTGCAGTCTCGAAAGGGCGCTATGGCAATCAGCATGGGACTGACCAATTAGACGGTGAGGGAAGGATACTGAAATTGTCCCAACCCTGTTACAGTTTGAAACGCCCCTCAACTGCTGTCCACTGCTTCACTCCTAGCTCTGCCCCTTTGCACAGTGGGCAAGGAGATGGCTGGAGACAGCTGCACAGCCATGCCTTGCAAGTTCGAGAGAGCTGTTGAATTTCAGCACTTCAAGTCAGAGCCTGCCCCCTGCTGCCCAAGCAGTCCGTGACAGTTAGTGTCGAGGAGGGGGGGATTTGTGCATGTGTGCTATCAGTGTGTGTGTGTGTGGGGGGGGGGGGGGGGGTGGAGGATGTGTGTGACTGTGAGGGAGCTGTCAGTGTCAGTGGGGAGAGGAGCAGGAGGGAGTTGTCAGTGTGTGGAAGTGATGAGAGTTGTCAGTACTGGGGAAATGTGTGTGTGTGTGTGTACTAGATTTAGGAGTGTGTGTTTGTGAGAGGTTTCAGTTGGGGAATTAGAGTTCATACAGTAATTAAATGTTTTCATATTGAGAACTACATCTCCCAGCATATACAGTGTGCTGGGGATGCTAACAAGCTTTATTTAAAAGTTTAAAAAACCGCATGCCGCCCCCAATGCATCCTTTTGTGGCCCACATTTCTCTGGTCCCAAGCATTTTGGATGAGGGATACTCAACCTGTAATGCCACTGTATAGGTCCTTGGTACAGCCACATTTAGAATCCTGTGTTCAGTTCCAGAAGCCATATCTCCAGAAGGCTGTAAATACATTGGGCAACTAAAATTGTGCATGGCCTACATCACAAAACTTACCTGGAAATACTAAAAAATGTTGATGTGTATAGTTTGGAGAAGGGAAGAGGGAACATACAGTAATAGAAACATTTAAATATATAGGGAGGAATGTAATAGGGTGTGAGAATCAGAAAGTGAGAGATTTTGTGTTTTTTCCTGTTGTTTTTTTTTTTTTTTATTGTTTGTTTTTTAAAGTGGCAATCCTTTACATGGCAAAACCAGGTTGATATTTGCCATGTAAAGGATTGCCACCGTGGGCATGTGTAGGAGGGGCACTGCTACTGTTGGCATTATGTGTGTAAGCTGCACTGATATGGTGGTTATGTGTATAAAGGGCACTGCGACTGTGGGTATTATTATTATTATTATTATTATTATTACATGCGGTGTAATGACAATAAGACAGTGCTACTGTGTGGCGTATTTTTATTTGGGGTGCTATTGTGTGGCCATGCCCCTTCCTTGTGATACCACACCTTCTTTTTTTAAGGAGCGCACTGTCCCTTTATTAAGTATTGGAGAGAGGGCCCAAATTAATAGTTTGCAGGGAGGCGCCAAACACCCTAGCACTGGCCCTTTGGTAGGGGACAGGATTTGCTTCTGCTTGTGCACATATGTTATGATTGCCAGCCAACAGCACTGGTTTTGCCTATAACACTAACTATAAATATTTTGAATTGGTCCTGGACCATCAATCCAAGGCACCCCTGCAAGTGTCCTGAGGCACCCCAGGGTGCAGTTTGAGAACCACTGGTCTAGTGAGTACCCAGGATAATTATTGTAGCTGGTCTGCGGGTAACAGCTCTCAGATCCACTTCTAGAAAAAATGCAGCAATGTAATTTGAGTGACAAACTGCAGAGATGAACCCTTTCTGTGACTGCTGCACAGGGATCACACAAACTCTATTCATAGGGCTGACTTCACTTAGGGGAGATGTTCTCACCCCGCAAAGAAGTGCGAGTATATACCGCACTTACGGTACCATTGGATTTACAGATATTTTCTTGCAATACACTATGGGGGTCATTCTGAGTTGATTGCTCGCTAGCAGTTTTTAGCAGCCATGCAAACGCATTGTCGCTGCCCACTGGAGAGTGTATATTCACTTTGGAGAAGTGCGAACACTTGAGCAGCAGAGCGCCTGCAAAATCGTTTCAAAATAAGACCAGCACTGTAGTTACACTTCGTGTGCGTTGATTCTAACAACCGAGGACGGCTTTTGATGTCACACACCCATCCAGCGAATGCCCAGCCACGTCTGCATTTCTTCTGCCACGCCTGCATTTTTCCAAGCACTCCCTGAAAACGGTCAGTTGACACCCAGAAACGCCCTCTTTCTGTCAATCTCCTTGTGGCCTGTTCTGTGATTGGAATAATCGCTAGAACTAGTGCAAAACCACAATGGACTTTGTACCCGTACGATGCGCATGCACATTACGGAGCATGCGCATGCACAGATTAGCCATTTTTTTTCAACTGATTGCTACGCAGCGAACAACGGCAGCAAGCGATCAACTCGGAATGACCCCCTATATACATAGAAACATGGATTTTTACTGCAGGAATTATGGTTAGTTTAGGGGTATCGGTTAGGGTCAACAGAGGTGTAGCTAGGGGTCCAAGCGCCCCTGGCAAAGTAAGGGACTGGCGCCCCCCCTTTCGATAAAGCATTGCAGTCCATTGGCGGTTACCATGTTGGAGCCACAGCAACTGACCCCCTCCCCCACACGCTGCCCTACATCATCGGCTGGGATTCACTGTTGGTGTGAAGCCACTGGGAACATTCTGGTAGCATTAGCAGCAGTCTGTGTCATAGATAGGGAAGGCAGAAGGATAACTAGCTAATAGCAGTCTGTTGGCAGCAGAGGCTGGGCGGGGGGCTGAGAATGAGCCAACGCTGATCAGTGTCCAGTCTGCTCAGACAAAAATATTTTGTGATCAGGGCTGGTTTCTAGACCAAAGGAGCCAATGGCAAAAATTTCCTTTGGCACCCCCCCCCCCCCCCACCCACACACACATACACACACACACACACACACACAGACACACACACACACCAAAAAAGAACATATCCCAGTTTAACATAACGCTATGTGGTGCAAGGTGTGGAGCTGGTCACTTGTATCAGACCTCTGACATTTGCCTTTTCACCCATATTGCATACTTTTTCTTGCAGGTTGTGTCTTAATTCAAGAAGTGTTCTAAGTACTTCAGCTTAGTATCTTTACTAACCCCTCTTTACCCCACACTACATAACTGACCCCTCTATACCCTACACTACATCACTGACCTTTCTATAACCATCACTGCATTACTGACCCCTCTATACAGTACACTGACCTCTATATACCTGCTAGTACATCCCTGATGCCTATATTCCCTAAGCTAAATCCCTGACGCCTCTATTCCCTACGCTACATCCCTGATGCCTCTATTCCCTATGCTACATCCCTGACGCCTCTATACCCTACGCTACATCCCTGATGCCTCTATTCCCTACGCTACATTCCTGATGCCTCTATAACCTACGCTACATCCCTGACGCCTCTATACCCTACGCTACATCCCTGACGCCTCTATACAGTACAATGCATTACTGATCCCTCTAGACCATACATCCTCATTACATCAGAGAGATAGTGAAACACTGGAAAAAATAAGGATAAAGTGGACTACAGAAACTGATGCTCTAAACAAAGGAGAGAGAGAGAAAAGCACAAGGGAAAGTGGGCAATCGGAACACCATAGAGAGAGGAGAGATAGAAATGCCTGAAAAAGTAAAGGGGGTTGGGTATGGCATCCGGCGCTCGGGATTCCAGCAGTCACATGATACCTAATCCTAATCCTAACCCTCTGGGGGGGTGGCGGATAGGGCTAACCCTCAGGGGGTGGCAGCTAGGACTAACCCACCCCCCTCCTAGTGCCTTCCCTAACACCCCCTCCCCCGGTCCTAACCCTCCCTCCAATACTCGCCTTCGGGATGTTGGCTGTCTGTGTGCCGGCACCAGTCTCCCAAGTGGTGTCAGGATTCCAACATCGGTCAAATGACCGCCGGTATACCGTCTGCCGGGATGGTAAATGTATCCTGAGGACAGGTAGTGAGTGTGGAGGGATAGGTGGTTCAGTAAAATGTAACAGCTCAAACTGCGATCATTCACTGATAAATTGATTTATAGCTCTCCCTTTTTAACCATTGCAGTCATAAAAGCAATGTTTTTTAAACTTTTAAATAAAGCTTGTTAGCATCCCCAGCACACTGTATATGCTGGGAGATGTAGTTCTCAATATGAAAACATTTAATTACTGTATGAACTCTAATTCCCCAACTGAAACCTCTCACAAACACACACTCCTAAATCTAGTACACACACACACACACATTTCCCCAGTACTGACAACTCTCATCACTTCCACACACTGACAACTCCCTCCTGCTCCTCTCCCCACTGACACTGACAGCTCCCTCACAGTCACACACATCCTCCACCCCCCCCCCCCCCACACACACACACACTGATAGCACACATGCACAAATCCCCCCCTCCTCGACACTAACTGTCACGGACTGCTTGGGCAGCAGGGGGCAGGCTCTGACTTGAAGTGCTGAAATTCAACAGCTCTCTCGAACTTGCAAGGCATGGCTGTGCAGCTGTCTCCAGCCATCTCCTTGCCCACTGTGCAAAGGGGCAGAGCTAGGAGTGAAGCAGTGGACAGCAGTTGAGGGGCGTTTCAAACTGTAACAGGGTTGGGACAATTTCAGTATCCTTCCCTCACCGTCTAATTGGTCAGTCCCATGCTGATTGCCATAGCGCCCTTTCGAGACTGCAGAACTCTATCCCTTAGCCACGGTTGGCACAGCTGGATGGTGCCCCTGGCAAGTGCCATCCTGGCCAAGGGGTAGATACGCCCCTGAGGGTCAGGGCCAGAAACAGAAATCTCGGGGCCCAGTACACTGATATCTCTGGGGCCCCCTCAACCCCCCCTTAACTTGGCAGAGGGATCTTTAAAAAAAAATGGAGCCTTTGACTCGGACCGTCAGTGAGGCCGGCAGGTGGTTTTCATACTGGGCTATCCAGCTCTTCGGTGGCGGTGGCAGGGACATTCAGAAAAGGGCCAGCACAGCAACATGCATAATAATGGCAATACAGTATGGACCACAGGGACTGGACAAAGTGATGGGGTAAAAGGAGGGGGGAGGGTTTAGTTGGCCTGTTAATTGTTTTCCTGCTTAAATTGAGCAGTTGGTGGATACACTTTAAAAAGCAATATTGGCACTGTGGCCCCATTATTTCTGTTCTTAATACTTGGAGCCCTGAACAAGTGTCCCCTTTGTCCCCCCTGTCACCGGGCCTGTTCAGGCGTTACCTATGGAGAAGCTGCGACATGACATCCTAGGACACGATACTGCACCATGCATCACCATTATATTTCAGTGTGCCTTGTCAATATTTAAATCTTGTTCTGTGTGACGTGAGTTGTAAATGGTTGAAAATCTCTGTGCTACAGAATCGTCACCATGTAGTTATAACAACACCGCAAAACCACCAAAAGATGTGTTTTGGTAGAGGGACTGCTGGAGGGGCCCATTGGGGCCCCCAGTTTGCTACCCCACCCCAGTATACCTGTGCTGTAGCCAGTGGAAGGGGCACTATCTTCCCGGTGATCTCTTCGGGAAGATGGTGCCGCACATAGAAAGCAAAGACTCTGGCTGCACTCTCCTGCCCTCGCTCTAAGCAAGGTGATCGGGCCACAAAAGGACCCCTGTCGGACCCCTGCCGGACCCCGGCCTGTGGGCCACAAAAGGATGCATTGGGGGCGGCATGCGGCCCATGGGTTTGACACCCCTGCCCTAGAGTATCAAAATTTGTTTCACGGCACCCCTAGGCCAAAGTTTTTTTTATTGAGAAATTCAGAAAAAAATATAAAATTAAGTAAATTGTGTTTATAGCATGTCATCCTCAGGTTCAGTTATGTTGTGAGGGAATGGTTTTGCCAATTTAATAAAGTATAAATAATTTTAATTGGTCCTGGACCACCA
>NW_026969084.1:0-20000 GCF_028390025.1 Pseudophryne corroboree
ATCAGCGGATAACCCTATCTCCAAGGACAAGGGTGTCTCTCCTGTGGTGGTTACAGAGTGCTCATCTTCTAGAGGGCCGCAGATTCGGCATTCAGGATTGGATGCTGGTGACCACGGATGCCAGTCTGAGAGGCTGGGGAGCAGTCACACAGGGAAGAAATTTCCAGGGCTTGTGGTCAAGCATGGAAACGTCTCTTCACATAAATATTCTGGAACTAAGGGCCATTTACAATGCCCTAAGTGAAGCAAGGCCTCTGCTTCAGGGTCAGTCGGTATTGATCCAATCGGACAACATCACGGCAGTCGCCCACGTCAACAGACAGGGCGGCACAAGAAGCAGGAGGGCAATGGCAGAAGCTGCAAGGATTCTCCGCTGGGCGGAAAATCATGTGGTGGCACTGTCAGCAGTGTTCATTCCGGGAGTGGACAACTGGGAAGCAGACTTCCTCAGCAGACACGACCTCCACCCGGGGGAGTGGGGACTTCACCCAGAAGTCTTCCAAGTGATTGTAAACCGTTGAGAAAAACCAAAGGTGGACATGATGGCGTCCCGTCTCAACAAAAAACTGGACAGATATTGCGCCAGGTCAAGGGACCCTCAGGCAATAGCGGTGGACGCTCTGGTAACACCGTGGGTGTACCAGTCGGTGTATGTGTTCCCTCCTCTGCCTCTCATACCCAAAGTACTGAGAATCATAAGAAGGAGAGGAGTAAGAACTATACTCGTGGCTCCGGATTGGCCAAGAAGAACTTGGTACCCGGAACTGCAAGAGATGCTCACGGAGGACCCGTGGCCTCTACCTCTAAGAAAGGACCTGCTCCAGCAGGGACCTTGTCTGTTCCAAGACTTACCGCGGCTGCGTTTGACGGCATGGCGGTTGAACGCCGGATCCTGATGGAAAAAGGCATTCCAGATGAAGTCATCCCTACCCTGATCAAAGCCAGGAAGGATGTAACCGCGAAACATTATCACCGCATTTGGCGGAAATATGTTGCGTGGTGTGAGGCCAAGAAGGCCCCCACAGAGGAATTTCAACTGGGTCGTTTCCTGCATTTCCTGCAAGCAGGACTGTCTATGGGCCTAAAATTAGGATCCATTAAGGTTCAGATTTCGGCCCTGTCGATCTTCTTCCAGATAAAAGCCCTTACCTAATTTTTCATTCAGACAGGGCAGAATTGAGGACTCGTCCTCAATTTCTCCCTAAGGTGGTTTCAGCGTTTCACATGAACCAACCTATTGTGGTGCCTGCGGCTACTAGGGACTTGGAGGACTCCAAGTTGTTGGACGTAGTCAGGGCCCTGAAAATATAGGTTTCCAGGACGGCTGGAGTCAGAAAATCTGACTCGCTGTTTATCCTGTATGCACCCAACAAGCTGGGTGCTCCTGCTTCTAAGCAGACGATTGCTCGTTGGATTTGTAGTACAATTCAGCTTGCACATTCTGTGGCAGGACTGCCACAGCCAAAATCTGTTAAAGCCCATTCCACAAGGAAAGTGGGCTCATCTTGGGCGGCTGCCCGAGGGGTCTCGGCTTTACAACTTTGCCGAGCAGCTACTTGGTCAGGGGCAAACACGTTTGCAAAATTTTACAAATTCGATACCCTGGTTGAGGAGGACCTGGAGTTCTCTCATTCGGTGCTGCAGAGTCATCCGCACTCTCCCGCCCTTTTGGGAGCTTTGGTATAATCCCCATGGTCCTTACGGAAGTCCCAGCATCCACTAGGACGTCAGAGAAAATAAGAATTTACTTACCGATAATTCTATTTCTCGTAGTCCGTAGTGGATGCTGGGCGCCCATCCCAAGTGCGGATTGTCTGCAATACTTGTATATAGTTATTGTTACAAAAAAATCGGGTTGTTTATTGTTGTGAGCCATCTTTTCAGAGGCTCCTACGTTTATCATACTGTTAACTGGGTTCAGATCACAGGTTGTACGGTGTGATTGGTGTGGCTGGTATGAGTCTTACCCGGGATTCAAAATCCTTCCTTATTATGTACGCTCGTCCGGGCACAGTATCCTAACTGAGGCTTGGAGGAGGGTCATAGGGGGAGGAGCCAGTGCACACCAGCTAGTCTAAAGCTTTTACTTTTGTGCCCAGTCTCCTGCGGAGCCGCTATTCCCCATGGTCCTTACGGAAGTCCCAGCATCCACTACGGACTACGAGAAATAGAATTATCGGTAAGTAAATTCTTATTTTTTCTTACCCAGCCTGTAACTTGACAGTTAGGAGCCAATGGACTGGTGCGTTATCATCTTCCACTTAATCACTTCTCCCTGCTTATTATCAGTTACCTGCGAGAAAACTTACATTCTGTATTAGTGGTATAAATATGCAGTTTATAGTGCCTTTAAATAACCGCATCCCAAGCCAGGGGTAGAATTATGTGTCCCAGTCACTATACCAACGCTGGGATCCTGAAGAGTGAATAGCCCAACGGTCGGCTGACTATTCCCACTCGCGGGTGTCCACAACACCCATAGAGTGGGAATAGAACCTGTAGCGAGTGCAGCAAGCCAATGTACCCACTGTGTGGTCAGCGCAGCGAGCCCACAGGGGGCTTTGTTACGCTTGCCATCTAAAAGCCGGGATCTTGCCGTCGGTTTGGGACTGAAGGTCTCCCAACCACCGGTCACACGAACCCAAACCCTGGCCCCAACAGTCCCCGAATTACTTGCTTCGAAGAATGGCCAGCGACCATCGATGATTCATGATCGATGGTTTATGGTTGATGTAGAATACTTTTGCCATAGTTGGGGTATAACCAGATGATTTCCCTCCATCGATGGCATAGTATAACCAAATCCTCCTCCCCCCTCCCTCCCTCGGTGCCGGGGACACTGATCTTCAGCCCCTGACACACACAAAACCCTGCCCCCAGGCTCTGATTGGCCCGTGGGCCAGTCAGTCCATGAAAAGGAATTATGACCATTAGTTGGTGAAACCTCCTATGGTTATCAATTGCATAGTAGGCTACTATCGATGGTCACTTACAATATCACCATCGATGGTGACCATCCCTTCTTGCTTCTGTCAAAATCCCCCTCCACCTTCGGAGCCAGGGTTGACCAATCATCTAAGGCAGTGGTTCTCAACCTCTGTCCTCAAGTACCCCCAACAGTTCATGTTTTCCAGGTCACCTAGCAGTTGCACAGGTGTATTCATTACTCACTGACACATTATAAAATACCCACAGGTGGAGCAAATTATTTCACTTGCAATCCTGTGAGGAGACATGGAAAACATGAACTGTTGGGGGTACATGAGGACCGAGGTTGAGAACCACTGATCTAAGGTCTCTCCGATGTTAAACCCCAAATGATTTACCTGCCATCGATGGTAGCTGTGGGGTAAATGGAGTTTGTTTTTTGTTTGTTTAATGCTTACAGAGTGATACTTCTGAGTGATCTGCTAGATGCTGGCCGTGGACAAAATGCTGCCACTAATAACATTTATTATTAGGCTTACTATACTATCCCTTTAAACCGGGTCCACTTATGAATTGTGGCTGACTAAAACCAGATGAAATGAAGTCTTTATCCTGGGAGCTGTCATGATGTTACTTAATAAAAATGTAACAGATAAAATGTGTCAATACAAAACACAATGTTGCCACCATTATCCTCATATCTTTGTAAGAAATATAAGATATATAATGTCCACACAATAGTGGTATTATACTTGCATAGTAAATAGTCCCAAAGGATCAGTACACATGCGGGGGTTTAGCAAAAAGGCCGGGTAGGCTGCAAGGCACTGTTGGATCCCCCAGCTTGCTCAGTCCCACAGGCCCCTTTACTCAGTTTATTATGGAGACAGCGGCAAATGAGTATGGGAGAGATCGGGCCCATCCACTGTGGAAATGTGGCGGCCCGGCTGTCTCCTCACTGACAGCAAGATGGTAAACGTTGGTACAGTGATCTGCTCGCAGTCACTGATGCACTCCTTGTGGTTTTCCACGTCGGATACTAGCGAGTGTAGGCAATATGTGATCCCGGACTTGGTGCTGGTTAAAAATGGCTAGAAATAGCTGGCACAATGCGTGTGGCAAAATTATGGTAACCAAATTGTGGCAAACAAGGAATCTTGTCTCTTTAACCGGTTTCTCCACACTGAAGGGTGGCTTTCTCCAGAAGCAAACAACGTCAGTTAGGCATTTTATTTACACCTTTTATAGAGGGTTATAGCAATTTTTCACCTACATACGTTAAAAACAGCGCCAGGATATCCAAGGGATCCTTTTGGACCAGACAACCACGGCTCCTCAATAATCTGGTCGGCAATGATTCTGGGCTCACTGCCTTTGAATCTTCCAGCTGGAATGGATAATGAGCCACGTGTTGACCGGCTCCAGTCTCCGCATCTGGATGTTATAGGGCAAGGGCGCCGATTAACCAGGCTGGTTAGAGTGTGTCCAAACGGATTCGGCTGCTTAATGGATGTCTCTGTCCCGCAGTCTCTGCTAGCATGAGACCCAGTATTTAGGGACCAGTCCACTGTGTCACTGTGCTTCCGCCTAAGTCACTCGGCTGCAAGAAAGGGTGTTCCTTGATGTGTTTCTCAGCCAATCCACAATAGCTATTTCCTCAGAAGTAAACATTAAACATACCTCCCAATATGACCCTCTCCAGGAGGGACAGAATGCTTTGCTGTGTATGCTTGCCATCACCTGTGGTGAAACGCCTTTCTTTGCCATCACCTGTTTTGAACAGCTTAATGGATATCATACATTAAAAGAAAAGTCCAGGAGCAGAGCATTCTCTCCCTCCTGGAGAGGGTCAAGTTGGGAGGTATGTATTACATACTTGCCTACCTGACCCTCTCAATGTCATGTCATGGGGGGCGCATTTTTAAATCTCGCACTGGAGCCAAATTGGCTAGAAACAGCCCTGAATGTATGATTGCCATCAAATGTGGTGAAACACCTTTCTTATCAATTAACTAGCTCGCTACAAGTGATCGCATTCCTACATTACCAGGAAAGTCCAGGAACAGAGCATTTTCTCCCTCATGGAGAGGGTCAGGTAGGCAAGAATGATGTATTAAATACGCTGTGAGTGTGTAGTGAAGATCTTGCTGTAAGCTTCCCAGTGGTGTAAGTTCATACTAAGAGCTAAAGAGGTCAGATAGTTGATAACCCCTCCCCTCCACTCTCATTCACCACGAACACCCTGTCTCAGCAGCACCCACACACTCCCTCTCTCCTGGGGTGCTGAGATTGGGGGGGGTACCAATTGACTGGGCTTGTTAGAGGGGACCCCCTGTGTGGTTGCCTGTACAGCTGCAAGGAGGAGGGGATGTTAGGATGGGGTGAATGTGCACTCAAGAGGAAGTTTCTCCTCATTGGTTCTGGCGGCTGTGGGATATGCCCCACCTCCTGCAGATCACATTCATATTCACCCCCCTCCCCTCCCCTCCCCAATCCACAATCGCTTCCACCACCCAGCCAGCAGTACCCAGACATGGAGAGCAGAACCGTAACCAGACATTTTGGTGCCCTGTGCCAGAAAGAATTGGTGCCCCCATATTTAAAATCGAGACAGTGCGCGCCAAAGGCTTGCAGCAAGAATATAGAGGTGTGGCTTCATGGGGAAGGGGTGTGGTCACAAAATAATACCAATTAATATTACGTCTCACGGTAGTCTCCATTATTCAAATTACGTCGCACAGTAGTGCCAATTACATGCATACTCCAGGTAGAGCCCTGTTTTACATATTGCGCCAGGTAGAGCCCCTTCTACACATTATGCCAGGTAGTTCTCTCATTT
The DNA here is from genome assembly GCF_028390025.1 of Pseudophryne corroboree. Lineage (NCBI taxonomy): Eukaryota > Metazoa > Chordata > Amphibia > Anura > Myobatrachidae > Pseudophryne > Pseudophryne corroboree. The sequence goes on from NW_026969084.1 coordinate 5,768, forward strand.
ACACATCACGCCAGACACAGCCCCCTTTTACAACACTGGAGAGAGAGAGTGTAAGTGCGTTATACTTACATTTGACTCCAGAGCAGCAACTTTCACCAGCCGGCTGTGTCTGTCCTCCTCTCCTTCCCGCCCTAACACTGCTTTTGGTGCAGGGCATGATGGGTGGGCTGGGGTGGCCTGCGAGAGAAGTCATCTCTCCCAGAAGTCACTGAGGGGGGTGAGCCAGGAGGGAGGGGTGGTTGGGGGGGCGGAAGACCTGCAGCGCTGCCCGGCACATGCTCTGTCACATAAGGCAGAACCTGGAGCAATGGAGGAGGTCAGTGTCTCCCTTCAGGGCTTATGACTGGAGGTGACTGCCTTCCATTGTCTCCTAAATTTACACCTCTGAACCTTCTCCATTTTCTCTTACGTCCTAGAGGATGCTGGGGACTCCGTAAGGACCATGAGGTATAGACGGGCTCCGCAGGAGATAGGGCACCTAAAAAGAACTTTTACTATGGGTGTGCACTGGCTCCTCCCTCTATGCCCCTCCTCCAGACCTCCGTTGGAGAACTGTGCCCAGAGGAGAATGGGTGCACTGCAGAGAGCTCTCCAGAGTTTTCTGTTGAAAAAGAATTTTGTTAGGTTTTTAATTTTCAGGGAGTCCTGTTTGCAACAGGCTCCCTGCATCGTGGGACTGAGGGGAAAGAAGCAGAGCTGGCTTAACGGTTGGGCTCTGTTTCTAAGGCTACTGGACACCATTAGCTCCAGAGGGAGTCCGAACACAGGTCTCACCTGGGGTTCGTCCCGGAGCCGCGCCGCCGTCCTCCTCACAGATGCCGAAGATAGAAGCCGGGTGAGTATGAGAAGGCAGAAGACATCAGATCTTCATGAGGTAAGGCCCATTCACACACACACAGAGCAGCACTGAAGGGTGCAGGGCGCGGGGGGGGGGGGGGCGCCCTGGGCAGCAATAAACCTCACATTTGGGCACTGACAAGGTAGATTAGGCTGCTGGGCAGTAATTCTATGATCCCCCGCCATTTTCTATAAAATCACTGGGACCGAAGCCTGCCGTCGGGTGGGCGGAGCTTGATCCACAGCACTAACCAGCGCCATTTTCTCCACAGAAGCTGCATGAGGAAAACGCTGGCTCCCTGGTCTCTCCCCTGCTGAACATTCAGGCTGGAAAAAAGAGGAGGGGGGGGCATTTTGAGCGCAGTGAGTGGGAATCTGGTCATTTTATATATAAAAGCGCTATCTGGTAATATTTTTCCAGTGGTATTAAGCGCTGGGTGTGTGCTGGCATACTCTCTCTCTGTCTCTCCTAAGGGCCTCGTTGGGGTTTTGTCCCCTTATAGGTTAATCCCTGTGTGTGTGTGTGGGGTGTCGGTACGTGGTGTCGACATGTCTGAAGCGGAAGGCTTTTCCAAGGAGGAGGTGGATCAAATGAGTGGTGTGTCCCCGTCGGTTGTGCCGACTCAGGAATGGATGGACATGTGGCATATGTTGAATGCAAGTGTGGCATCCTTACATAAGAGGCTTGATAAGGCTGAATTAGGGGGGACATCAGGGGGTCAATCCTCGGATTGGACCGACTCACAGGGCCCGTCGGGGTCTCAAAAGCGTCCCTTAACACAAGACACTACTACCGACACGGACTCTGATTCCAGTGTCGACTATGACAAAGTGAAATTGCACCCTAGGGTGACAAAAAGCATTCAGTGTATGATTGCGGCAATAAGGGATGTGTTGCATATTGCGGATGAACCCTCGGTCCCTGACACAAGGGGGTGCACATGTTTAAGGGAAAGAAACAGATTATAAATTTTCCCACATCTCATGAACTAAATGATTTCTTTGAAAAAGCTTGTGAGACTCCGGAAAAAGAGACCGCAGATACCCAAAAGAATTTATATGGCATACCCCTTCCCTAAACAGGACAGGGAGCGTTGGGAATCACTTCCCACTGTGGACAAGGCCCTGACGCGCTTGTCCAAGAAAGTGGCGCTACCGTCTCCTGACACAGCTGCCCTTAGGGACCCTGCAGATCGCAGGCAAGAGACTACCTTAAAGTGTATTTCTCTAACGTCCTAAGTGGATGCTGGGGACTCCGTAAGGACCATGGGGTATAGACGGGCTCCGCAGGAGACTGGGCACATCTAAAGAAAGCTTTAGGACTATCTGGTGTGCACTGGCTCCTCCCCCTATGACCCTCCTCCAAGCCTCAGTTAGATCTCTGTGCCCGAACGAGAAGGGTGCACACTAGGGGCTTTCCTGAGCTTCTTAGTGAAAGTTTTAGTTTAGGTTTTTTATTTTCAGTGAGACCTGCTGGCAACAGGCTCACTACATCGAGGGACTAAGGGGAGAAGAAGCGAACTCACCTGCGTGCAGAGTGGATTGGGCTTCTTAGGCTACTGGACATTAGCTCCAGAGGGACGATCACAGGCCCAGCTTGGATGGGTCCCAGAGCCGCGCCGCCGGCCCCCTTACAGAGCCAGAAGGCAGAAGAGGTCCGGAAAATCGGCGGCAGAAGACGTCCTGTCTTCAACAAGGTAGCGCACAGCACTGCAGCTGTGCGCCATTGCTCTCAGCACACTTCACACTCCGGTCACTGAGGGTGCAGGGCGCTGGGGGGGGCGCCCTGAGACGCAATAAAAACACCTTGGATGGCAAAAAAAATGCATCACATATAGCTCCTGGGCTATATGGATGCATTTAACCCCTGCCAGAATACATAGAAAAACGGGAGATAGGCTCCGCCCCCTTATCGGCGGCCTTATCTCCTCAGCACACTGGCGCCATTTTCCCTCACAGCTCCGTTGGAGGGAAGCTCCCTGGCTCTCCCCTGCAGTCACTACACTACAGAAAGGGTTAAAAAAGAGAGGGGGGCACAAATTAGGCGCAGTATTAACTATATATAAGGGGAAAAACACTTTTATATAAGGTTATCCCTGTATATATATATAGCGCTCTGGTGTGTGCTGGCAAACTCTCCCTCTGTCTCCCCAAAGGGCTAGTGGGGTCCTGTCCTCTATCAGAGCATTCCCTGTGTGTGTGCTGTATGTCGGTACTTTTGTGTCGACATGTATGAGGAGAAAAATGATGTGGAGACGGAGCAGATTGCCTGTAATAGTGATGTCACCCCCTAGGGGGTCGACACCTGAGTGGATGAACTGTTGGAAGAAATTACGTGACAGTGTCAGCTCTGTATAAAAGACAGTGGTTGACATGAGACAGCCGGCTACTCAGCTTGTGCCTGTCCAGACGTCTCATATGCCGTCAGGGGCTCTAAAGCGCCCGTTACCTCAGATGGCAGATATAGACGCCGACACGGATACTGACTCCAGTGTCGACGGTGAAGAGACAAATGTGACTTCCAGTAGGGCCACACGTTACATGATTGAGGCAATGAAAAATGTTTTACACATTTCTGATAATACGAGTACCACCAAAAAGGGCTATTATGTTCGGTGAGGAAAAACTACCTGTAGTTTTCCTGAATCTGAGAAATTAAATGAGGTGTGTGATGATGCGTGGTTTTCCCCCGATAACAACTGATAATTTCTAAAATGTTATTGGCATTATATGCTTTCCCGCCAGAGGTTAGGGTGCGTTGGGAAACACCCCCTAGGGTGGATAAAGCGCTCACACGCTTGTAAGGGCTCTACCCTCTCCTGAGATGGCCGCCCTTAAGGATCCTGCTGATAGAAAGCAGGAGGGTATCCTAAAATGTATTTACACACATACTGGTGTTATACTGCGACCAGCAATCGCCTCAGCCTGGATGTGCAGTGCTGGGTTGGCGTGGTCGGATTCCCTGACTGAAAATATTGATACCCTAGATAGGGACAGTATATTTTTGCCTATAGAGCATTTAAAAGATGCATTTCTATATATGCGTGATGCACAGCGGAATATTTGCCGACTGGCATCAAGTCTAAGTGCGTTGTCCATTTCTACCAGTTATGGACACGTCAGTGGTCAGGTGATGCGTATTCCAAACGGCATTTGGAAGTATTGCCTTATTAAGGGGAGGAGTTATTTGGGGTCGGTCTTTCAGACCTGGTGGCCACGGCAACAGCTGGGAAATCCACGTTTGTACCCCAGGTCGCCTCTCAACATGAGAAGACGCCGTATTATCAGGCGCAGTCTTTTCGTGGACAAGCGGGCAAAAGGTTCCTCATTTCTGCCCCGTGACAGAGGGAGAAGTAAAAGGCTGCAGAAATCAGCCAGTTCCCAGGAACAGAAACCCTCTCCCGCCTCTGCCAAGCCCTCAGTATACGCTGGGGCTTTACAAGCAGAATCAGGCACGGTGGGGGGCCCGTCTCAATGAATTTCAGCGCGCAGTGGGCTCACTCGCAAGTAGACCCCTGGATCCTTCAGGTGATATCTCAGGGGTACAAATTAGAATTCGAGACGTCTCCCCCTCGCCGTTTCCTAAAGTCGGCTTTACCGATGTCTCCTTCTGACAGGGAGACAGTTTTGGAAGCCATTCACAAGCTGTATTCCCAGCAGGTGATAATCAAGATACCCCTCCTGCAACAGGGAACGGGGTATTATTCCACACTGTTGTGGTACCGAAGCCGGACGGCTCGGTGAGACCGATTCTAAATCTAAAATCTTTGAACACTTACATACAGAGGTTCAAATTCAAGATTGAGTCACTCAGAGCAGTGATTGCGAACCTGGAAGAAGGGGACTACATGATGTCTCGGGACATCAAGGATGCTTACCTTCATGTCAAAATTTACCCTTCTCACCAAGGGTACCTCAGGTTTATGGTACAGAACTGTCACTATCAGTTCAGACGCTGCCGTATGGATGGTCCACGGCACCCCGGGTCTTTACCAAGGTAATGGCCGAAATGATGATATTCCTTCGAAGGAAGGGAATTTTAGTTATCCCTTACTTGGACAATTCCCTGATAAGGGTAAGATCCAGGGAACAGTTGGAGGTCGGTGTAGCACTATCTCAGGTAGTGTTGCGGCAGCACGATTGGATTCTCAATATTCCAAAATCGCAGCTGGTTCCGACGACTTGTGTTCTGTTCCTAGGGATGATCCTGGACACAGTCCAGAAAAAGGTGTTTCTCCCGGAGGAGAAAGCCAGGGAGTTATCCGAGCTAGTCAGGAACCTCCTAAAACCGAGCCAAGTCTCAGTGCATCAATGCACAAGGGTTCTGGGTAAAATGGTGGCTTCCTACGAAGCAATCCCATTCGGCAGATTCCACGCAAGAACTTTCCAGTGGGACCTGCTGGACAAATGGTCCAGGTCGCATCTTCAGATGCATCAGCGGATAACCCTGTCACCAAGGACAAGGGTGTCCCTCCTGTGGTGGTTGCAGAGTGCTCATTTTCTAGAGGGCCGCAGATTCGGCATTCAGGACTGGGTCCTGGTGACCACGGATGCCAGCCTGCGAGGCTGGGGAGCAGTCACACAGGGAAGGAATATCCAGGGCTTATGGTCAAGCCTGGAGACATCACTTCACATAAATATCCTGAAGCTAAGGGACATTTACAATGCTCTAAGCTTAGCAAGACCTCTGCTTCAAGGTCAGCCGGTGTTGATCCAGTCGGACAACATCACGGCAGTCACCCACGTAAACAGACAGGGTGGCACAAGAAGCAGGAGGGCAATGGCAGAAGCTGCAAGGATTCTTCGCTGGGCGGAAAATCATGTGATAGCACTGTCGGCAGTGGACAACTGGGAAGCAGACTTCCTCAGCACGACCTCCACCCGGGAGAGTGGGGACTTCATCCAGAAGTCTTCCACATGATTATAAACCGTTGGGAAAAACTCGACAGATATTGCGCCAGGTCCAGGGACCCTCAGGCAATAGCTGTAGACGCTCTGGTAACACCGTGGGTGTACCAGTCAGGGTATGTGTTCCCTCCTCTGCCTCTCATACCCAAGGTACTGAGATTGATAAGATGGAGAGGAGTAAGCACTATATTCGTGGCTCCGGATTGGCCAAGAAGGACTTGGTAACCGGAACTTCAAGAGATGCTCACGGAGGATCCGTGGCCTCTACCTCTAAGAAGGGACCTGCTCCAGCAAGGACCCTGTCTGTTCCAAGACTTACCGCGGCTGCGTTTGACGGCATGGCGGTTGAACGCCGGATCCTGAAGGAAAAAAGGCATTCCGGATGAAGTCATCCCTATCCTGATCAAAGCCAGGAAGGATGTAACCGCAAAAACATTATCACCGCAATTGGCGAAAATATGTTGCGTGGTGCGAGGCCAGTAAGGCCCGACGGAGGAAATTCAACTGGTCGATTCCTACATTTCCTGCAAACAGGAGTGTCTATGGGCCTGAAATTGGGGTCCATTAAGGTTCAAATTTCGGCCCTGTCAATTTTCTTCCAAAAAGAACTAGCTTCAGTCCCTGAAGTTCAGACGTTTGTAAAAGGGGTACTGCATATACAGCCTCCTTTTGTGCCTCCAGTGGCACTTTGGGATCTCAATGTAGTTTTGGGTTCCAAAAGTCACATTGGTTTGAACCACTTAAATCTGTGGAGTTAAAATATCTCACATGGAAAGTGGTCATGCTGTTGGCCCTGGCCTGGGCCAGGCGCGTGTCAGAATTGGCGGCTTTATCCTGAAAAAGCCCTTATCTGATTTTCCATTCGGACAGGGCGGAATTGAGGACTCGTCCTCAGTTTTCTCCCTAAGGTGGTTTCAGCGTTTCACCTGAACCAACCTATATGTGGTGCCTGCGGCTACTAGGGACTTGGAGGACTCCAAGTTGCTAGACGTTGTCAGGGCCCTGAAAATATATGTTTCCAGGACGGCTGGAGTCAGGAAATCTGACTCGCTGTTTATCCTGTATGCACCCAACAAGCTGGGTGCTCCTTCTTCTAAGCAGACTATTGCTCGTTGGATTTGTAGTACAATTCAGCTTGCACATTCTGTGGCAGGCCTGCCACAGCCAAAAATCTGTAAATGCCCACTCCACAAGGAAGGTGGGCTCATCTTGGGCGGCTGCCCGAGGGGTCTCGGCTTTACAACTTTGCCGAGCAGCTACTTGGTCAGGAGCAAATACGTTTGTAAAATTCTACAAAATTGATATCCTGGCTGAGGAGGACCTGGAGTTCTCTCATTTGGTGCTGCAGAGTCATCCGCACTCTCCCGCCCGTTTGGGAGCTTTGGTATAATCCCCATGGTCCTTACGGAGTCCCCAGCATCCACTTAGGACGTTAGAGAAAATAAGAATTTACTTACCGATAATTCTATTTCTCATAGTCCGTAGTGGATGCTGGGCGCCCATCCCAAGTGCGGATTGTCTGCAATACTGGTACATAGTTATTGTTACCAAAAAAAATCGGGTTATTGCTGTAGTGAGCCATCTTTTCTAGAGGCTCCTCTGTTATCATGCTGTTAACTGGGTTCAGATCACAAGTTGTACGGTGTGATTGGTGTGGCTGGTATGAGTCTTACCCGGGATTCAAAATCCTTCCTTATTGTGTACGCTCGTCCGGGCACAGTATCCTAACTGAGGCTTGGAGGAGGGTCATAGGGGGAGGAGCCAGTGCACACCAGATAGTCCTAAAGCTTTCTTTAGATGTGCCCAGTCTCCTGCGGAGCCGCTATTCCCCATGGTCCTTTCGGAGTCCCCAGCATCCACTACGGACTATGAGAAATAGAATTATCGGTAAGTAAATTCTTATTTTATTCTCATACTGGAGCAGTCCTTAGACCGACAATTGCGTCGGCATGGGTGTGTAGCGCGATTTCAGCTTGGACAGATGAGCTGACAGCTGATTTTGATAAGATGGATAAGGATACTATATTCCTAACTCTAGCCCACAGACCTGGTTTCCACAGCTACAGCAGGTAAATCAAACTTTTTACCATTTATTCCCCAACAGCAAAAGAAAGTACCACCCTATCAGATGCAGTCCTTTCGGTCGCACAAGCCCAGAAGAGGTCGGGGATCCTCCTTCCTCGCCAGAGGTAAGGGCAGAGGCAAAAGAGCACCTGCTTCGGCAGGTGCCCAGGAACAAAAGTCCTCCCCGGCTACTCCAAAGCCCACAGCATGACGCTGGGGCTCCCCTGAGGGAGTCCGCAACGGTGGGGGCACGTCTTCGACTTTTCAGCCAGGCCTGGGTCAGCTCAGGCCTGAATCCTTGGGTGTTGGAAATAGTTTCCCAGGGTTACCAACTGGAATTCGAGGAGGTGCCCCCGCGCCGATTTTTCAAATCGGCCCTACCAGCTTCCACATCGGAACGGGATGTAGTCTTAGCTGCAATTCAAACGCTGTGTCTACAGCAAGTAATAATCAGGGTTTCCCTGAACCAGCAGGGAAGAGGTTACTACTCAACCCTATTTGTGGTCCCAAAACCGGACGGTTCGGTCAGACCTATTTTGAATCTGAAATCCCTAAACCTGTACATAAAAAGATTCAAATTCAAAATGGAATCACTCAGAGCGATAATAGCCAATATGGAGGAGGGGGAGTTTATGGTGTCTCTGGACATAAAGGATGCGTACCTTCATGTCCCCATAGATTCCCCCCCATCAGGAATACCTAAGATTCGCTCTACAGGATTGTCATTACCAATTTCAGACGTTGCCGTTTGGGCTCTCCACGGCCCCGAGGATTTTCACCAAGATAATGGCGGAAATTATGGTGGTCCTGCGCAAGCATGGAGTCACAATTATCCCATACTTGGACGATCTCCTGATAAAAGCGAGATCAAGGGAGAAATTGCTGAGCAGTGTGGCGCTCTCTCTGAGAGTGCTCCAGCAACACGGTGGATTCTAAATCTACCGAAGTCACAGTTGATTCCGACAACTCGACTAACGTTCCCAGGTATGATACTGGATACAGAACAAATGAAGGTCTTTCTCCCACTGGAGAAAGCCCAGGACATCCAGAACATAGTCAGAGACCTGCTAAAAACGAAAAGGGTGTCCGTTCACCAATGCACTCGAGTTCTGGGAAAAATGGTGGCGGCCTACGAGGCCATTCCCTTCGGAAGGTTGCATGCAAGGACCTTTCAATGGGACCTTCTGGACAAGTGGTCCGGGTCCCATCTGCACTTACATTGGAAAATAACTCTGTCCCCAGGGGCCAGGGTGTCTCTCCTGTGGTGGTTGCAAAGTACTCACCTGCTAGAGGGTCGCAGGTTCGGAATTCAGGATTGGATCCTGGTTACCATGGACGCGAGCCTCCGAGGATGGGGAGCAGTCACACAAGGAAGAAATTTTCAGGGACTGTGGTCAGACCAGGAGTCCTGTCTACACATCAATGTGTTGGAACTCAGGGCCATTTACAACGGCCTTCGACAAGCGGAGAGTCTTCTTCGAAACCTACCGGTTCTGATTCAATCAGACAATATCACAGCAGTGGCTCATGTGAACCGCCAAGGCGGGACAAGAAGTAGAGTCGCGATGGCGGAAGCCACCAGGATTCTTCGCTGGGCGGAAAATCACGTGAGCGCTCTGTCGGCTGTCTTCATTCCGGGAGTGGACAACTGGGAAGCAGACTTCCTCAGCAGACACGATCTCCATCCAGGAGAGTGGGGACTTCATCAAGAAGTCTTTGCAGACGTAACGCGTCTTTGGGGAACTCCTCAAATAGACATGATGGCGTCACGCCTCAACAAGAAGCTTCGGAGGTATTGTGCCAGGTCTCGGGACCATCAGGCAGTAGCAGTAGACGCTCTGGTAACACCGTGGGTGTTCAAATCGGTCTACGTGTTTCCTCCTCTTCCTCTCATCACAAAAGTGTTGAGGATCATAAGACGAAGAAGAGTACAGACGATACTCATTGTCCCAGACTGGCCTCGAAGGGCCTGGTACTCGGATCTACAAGAGATGCTCACAGGAGATCCCTGGCCTCTTCCTCTGAGGGAAGACCTGTTGCAACAGGGGCCCTGTGTATTTCAAGACTTAACGCGGTTACGTTTGACGGCATGGCGGTTGAACGCCGAATCCTAGCGAAAAAGGGGATTCCGGAAGAGGTCATCCCTACTTTAATAAAGGCTAGGAAGGAGGTGACTGTAAAGCACTATCACCGTATCTGGCGAAAATATGTGTCTTGGTGTGAGACCAAGAATGCACCTACGGAGGATTTTCATCTGGGTCGTTTTCTCCACTTCCTACAGACAGGAGTGGATATGGGCCTGAAATTAGGCTCTGTTAAGGTACAGATTTCGGCCCTCTCGATTTTCTGTCAGAAGGAATTGGCTTCTCTTGCAGAAGTCCAGACGTTTGTAAAGGGAGTGCTGCACATCCAGCCCCCTTTTGTGCCTCCAGTGGCACCATGGGACCTGAACGTGGTGTTGCAGTTCCTAAAATCACACTGGTTTGAACCCCTTAACAAGGTTGAGTTGAAATTTCTTACCTGGAAGGTGGTCATGTTGTTGGCCTTAGCATCAGCAAGGCGAGTGTCAGAATTGGCGGCTTTGTCACACAAGAGCCCCTACTTGATTTTTCATGTGGATCGAGCTGAATTGAGGACACGTCCGCAATTTTTGCCTAAAGTGGTTTCTTCATTCCATATGAATCAACCTATTGTGGTGCCTGTGGCTACAAGTGACCTGGAGGATTCCAGATCCCTGGACGTAGTCAGGGCCTTAAAGATTTATGTAGCCAGGACGGCTAGAATTAGGAAAACAGAGGCTCTGTTTGTCCTGTATGCTGCTAAGATTGGCGCACCTGCTTCGAAGCAGACTATTGCTCGCTGGATCTGTAATACGATTCAGCAGGCTCATTCTACGGCTGGATTGCCGATACCAAATTCGGTTAAGGCCCATTCCACTAGGAAGGTGGGTTCTTCTTGGGCGGCTGCCCGAGGCGTCTCGGCATTACAGCTTTGCCGAGCGGCGACTTGGTCGGGGTCAAACACTTTTGCTAAATTCTACAAGTTTGATACCCTGGCTGATGAGGACCTAGCGTTTGCTCAGTCGGTGCTGCAGAGTCATACGCACTCTCCCGCCCGATTGGATGCTTTGGTATAAACCCCATGGTCCTTACGGAGTCCCCAGCATCCTCTAGGACGTAAGAGAAAATAAGATTTTAAACCTACCGGTAAATCTATTTCTCCTAATCCGTAGAGGATGCTGGGCGCCCGTCCCAGTGCGGAAACTCTACAAGACTTGTATATAGTTGTTGCTTACATAAGGGTTCTGTTACAGTTGGAATCGGTCTTGGACCGTTACTGTTATTGTTCATACGGTTAACTGGTTATGTATGATCCAGGTTACATGGTATGATTGGTGTGGGCTGGTATGAATCTTGCCCTTGGATTTCTAAATCCTGCCTTGTATTGTCCATCTCCTCTGGGCACAGTTCTCTAACTGAGGTCTGGAGGAGGGGCATAGAGGGAGGAGCCAGTGCACACCCATAGTCAAAGTTCTTTTTAGGTGCCCTATCTCCTGCGGAGCCCGTCTATACCCCATGGTCCTTACGGAGTCCCCAGCATCCTCTACGGACTAGGAGAAATAGATTTACCGGTAGGTTTAAAATCTTATTTTTTTTTTCACCCAATCGTAGTCTGTTTTTATTGAGAATGGACAAAAGTGCAGATCTGAGATAATAGGTGAATAGAATATCACACGGGAAAATGCATACATTGTAGCACAAACACAAGCTAAACGCAGGAAATACAGTGTAAATTGTAGAACATTGCTCACTGCTAATGATACCCAGGGAAACTTTAAAATGTGAAAGCACTATATCCTAATAACCACTATGCGCAAACCTTTTAGTAAAAATGACTGCACTATGTGGCGTATCTACCAATAATAAATGAAGAGAAGAAAAATGTAACTGTAAAATTAAAAAAACAAAAAACTTAAGTTTTCACCCAAATGAGTCCATTAGAGGGAAATTTAAATGAAGAACACAAAGTATCATCAGTTGTTCTTCATTTAAGTAACTTCCTCAGTGCCTTCAGTTGGCGGTATCTATGATGACAGTACTTCTGTGGGTGACCACAAGGGCCCCCTATATGTTGTATGACAAGTTTTGCTGAAGTCAGCACATTACCATTAGAGTTATACAAAGTAAAGATTTTATACCCTACAGTGGTAGGAAAGAGAACTGCATACTCCCTCCCTCCCAGGAAGTCTGCCTCAAGTGCTCTCCCTCTGAAGCATTGTTCTCACTATTATAAAGGGGGTTATTCTGAGTTGATCGCACGTAGCAACTTTTTCCTGCTCGTGCGATCAACTAGACGCCTATGGGGGAGTGTATTTTAGCATAGCAGGGCTGTGATCACTTGTGCAGTCCTGCTATGCTAAAACAGTTTTGTGTAAAACAAGACTAGCCCTGCAGTTACTTACCCTGTGCTATGGATCCAGCGATGAAGGTCCCGGAATTGACGTCAGACATCCGCCCTCCAAACGCCTGGACATGCCTGCGTTCGGATCTCCACGCCCGGAAAACGGTGAGTTGATGCCCCGAAATGTCTTCCTCCTGTCAATCTTCTTGTGGTCGCCGCTGCGACCGCTTTCTTCATACACTGTGTCGCTGCCCGGCATCGCCGGGCAATGCTGCGCATGCGCAGTTCTGACCCGTTCGCATTTGCTGCGATGAAACGCAGCGTGCGAATGGGTCAGAATGTCCCCATTAGTACGCTACTTGGCTACAACCAACATGAATAAAGACGTGCTTGAGCTAGCCTGGTAGATGGACATGGGAAAGGCCATCCTTCAAAACTGAAGAATGGGCTCTATTAGAATGGGCACTGCAAAACCATCCATGCGTGCAGGGCCGGATTAAGGGCCTCATAGGCCTTGGGCAGAAAATCTTCAAGGGCCTATTATGAGAAGCAGAGGGGGTGTGACCAGTGCTGTGGGGCGTGGCCAGTACCATTTGGACATGTACATCCCGTACACTATCAGCCGTAATGTCTCCCTAAATATGTAAAAGTACAAATATTGCATCATTTTGTATGGAAACTAAAAGTACAATTTAATGCTTAAGATTTATGGCCGACCTTCTGGCTTCCTCCACAATACCAGGCCGTTTCATCTTTTCTAAGTACAGCTGCTGCCACAGTGCAGGCTGGACTCGCTGGAGCCGTGGCTGTGAAGCTGCTGGATGCCGCCCACTATGCTAATAACCCAGCCACAGCCAGCGCAGTGAGAGGCCACCAGCTTGGATATGTGTGATACCTGGCCTCTCACTGCGTTTGGGTTATTTACATAGTGGGCGGCACCCAGCAGCTTCATAGCCACGGCTCCAGCGAGTCCAGTCTGCGGCTGCGCTGTGGCAGCAGCTGTCCTTAGAAAAGATTAAACAGTCTGGCGTTGTGGGGGAAGGCGGGTGGGAAGCACGGCCACCATGGAGAGGACTACCCTGGCTGCAGCCCACAACACGCACTGACACAGTTTTTAATATAAATTTTATATATATATATATATATATATATATATAGCTCAAAAAAATAAAGGGAACACTAAAATAACACATCCTAGATCTGAATTAATAAAATATTCTTATTAAATACTTTGTTCTTTACATAGTTGAATGTGCTGACAACAAAATCACACAAAAATTATCAATGGAAATCAAATTATTAACCCATGGAGGTCTGGATTGGGAGTCACCCTCAAAATTAAAGTGGAAAAAAACACTACAGGCTGATCCAACTTTGATGTACTGTCCTTAAAACAAGTCAAAATGAGGCTCAGTAGTGTGTGTGGTCTCCACGTGCCTGTATGACCTCCCTACAACCCACACAAGTGGCTCAGGTAGTGCAGCTCATCCAGGATGGCACATCAATGCGAGCTGTGGCAAGAAGGTTTGCTGTGTCTGTCAGCGTAGTGTCCAGAGCATGGAGGCGCTACGAGGAGACAGGCCAGTACATCAGGAGACGTGGAGGAGGCCGTAGGAGAGCAACAACCCAGCAGCAGGACCGCTACCTCCGCCTTTGTGCAAGGAGGAACAGGAGGAGCACTGCCAGAGCCCTGCAAAATGACCTCCAGAAAGCCACAAATGTGCATGTGTCTACTCAAACGATCAGAAACAGACTCCATGAGGGTGATATGAGGGCAGGACGTCCACAGGTGGGTGTTGTGCTTACAGCCCAACACCGTGCAGGACGTTTGGCATTTGACAGAGAACACCAAGATTGGCAAATTCGCCGTTGGCGCCCTGTGCTCTTCACAGATGAAAGCAGGTTCTCACTGAGCACATGTGACAGACGTGACAGAGTTTGGATACGCCAAGGAGAATGTTCTGCTGCCTGCAACATCCTCCAGCATGACCGGTTTGGCTGTGGGTCAGTAATAGTGTGAGGT
>NW_026969084.1:22500-37500 GCF_028390025.1 Pseudophryne corroboree
CACACACACACACACACACACACACACTCCCCTGTACCCAGCACTACACACACACACACACACTCCCCTGTACCCAGCACTACACACACACACACACACACACACACAGTCCCCTGTACCCAGCACCACACACACACACACACACACACACACACACACACACAGTCCCCTGTACCCAGCACTACACACACACACACACACACACACACACACACACACACACACACCTGTACCCAGCACCAGACACACACAGTTCCCTGCACCCAGCACCACACACATACTGCCCCCTGCACCCAGCCCCTCACCAGCACCACACACACACAGTCCCCTGTACCCAGCACCACACACACACACAGTCCCCTGTACCCAGCACCACACACACACACACACACACACACACACACACACACACACACTGCCCCATGCACCCAGCCCCTCACCAGCACCACACACACACACAGTCCCCTGTACCCAGCACCACACACACACACACACACAGTCCCCTGTACCCAGCACCACACACACACAGTCCCCTGTACCCAGCACCACACACACACACACACACAGTCCCCTGCACCCAGCACCACACACACACACACACACACACACACACAGTCCCCTGCACCCAGCACCACACACACACTCACACAGTCCCCTGCACCCAGCACCACACACACACACACACACACACAGTCCCCTGCACCCAGCACCACACACACACTGACACACACTGCCTCGTACCCAGCGCCACACACACGGACACCCAGTCCCTCACCAGCACCTCACACACTGCCCCCTGTACCCAGCGCACCACACACACACACACACACACACACACACACACAGTCCCCTGTACCCAGCACTACACACACACACACACACACACACACACACAGCCACCTGTACCCAGCACTACACACACACACACACACACACACACACACACACACACAGCCACCTGTACCCAGCACCACACACACACACACACACACACACACACACAGCCACCTGTACCCAGCACCACCCACACACACACACAGTCCCCTGTACCCAGCACCACACACACAGTTCCCTGCACCACATACACACACACACACACACACACACACACACACACACTGCCCCCTGCACCTCACCAGCACCACACACACACACACACACACACACACACACACACACACACACACACACACAGTCCCCTGTACCCAGCACCACACACACACACACACACACACAGTCCCCTGTACCCAGCACCACACACACACACAGTCCCCTGTACCCAGCACCACACACACACAGTCCCCTGTACCCAGCACCACACACACACACAGTCCCCTGTACCCAGCACCACACACACACACAGTCCCCTGTACCCAGCACCACACACACAGCCCCCTGTACCCAGCACCACACACACAGCCTCCTGTACCCAGCACCACACACACAGCCCCCTGTACCCAGCACCACACACACAGCCCCCTGTACCCAGCACCACACACACACACAGCCCCCTGTACCCAGCACCACACACACACAGCCCCCTGTACCCAGCACCACACACACACAGCCACCTGCACCCAGCACCAGACACACAGCCACCTGCACCCAGCACCAGACACACAGCCACCTGCACCCAGCACCAGACACACAGCCACCTGCACCCAGCACCAGACACACAGCCACCTGCACCACACCAGCCCCTGAAACACTGCCCCTGTACCTAGCACCTCACACACAGACCCCTGCACCCAGCACCACACACACAGACCCCTGCACCCAGCACCACACACACATACTGCCCCCTGCACCCAGCCCCTCGCACACTGACACAGTACCTCACTCACTGCCCCCCTGTACCCAGCACCACACACACTGACACACAGCCCCTTGCACCCAGCCCCTCACCAGCACCTCAGATGCAGCCCCCTGTACCCAGCACCTCACACCCTGACGCACAGCTCCCTGTACACAGAGCACCTCCTCACACACTGCCCAACAAAACTGCCGGTATTGCTGTTGGGCGTTCTTAGGCGGTTACAGGCAGTTGTCTAATCGGACTAGAGATGTGCACCAGAAATTTTTTGGGTTTTGGATTTGGTTCCGCGGCCGTGTTTTGGATTCGGACGCGTTTTGCCAAAACCTCCCTGAAAAAATGTTGTCGGATTCGGGTGTTATTTTACAAAAAAAACCTCAAAAACAGCTTAAATCATAGAATTTGGGGGTCATTTAGATCTTATAGTATTATTAACCTCAATAACCATAATTTACACTCATTTTCAGTCTATTCTGAACACCTCACAATATTATTTTTAGTCCTAAAATTTGCACCGAGGTCGCTGGATGGCTAAGCTAAGCAACACAAGTGGCCGACACAAACACCTGGCCCATCTAGGAGTGGCACTGCAGTGTTAGACAGGATGGCACTTAAAAAAAAATAGTCCCCAAACAGCACATGATGCAAAGAAAAATGAAAGAAAAAAGAGGTGCAAGATGGAATTGTCCTTGGGCCCTCCCACCCACCCTTATGTTGTATAAACAGGACATGCACACTTTAACGAACCCATCATTTCAGCGACAGGGTCTGCCACACGACTGTGACTGAAATGACTGGTTGGTTTGGCCCCCCCAAAAAAAAGAAGCAATCAATCTCTCCTTGCACAAACTGGCTCTACAGAGGCAAGATGTCCACCTCATCATCATCCTCCGATTCCTCACCCCTTTCACTGTGTGTACATCCCCCTCCTCACAGATTATTAATTCATCCCCACGGGAATCCACCATCTCAGATCCCTGTGTACTTTCTGGAGGCAATTGCTGGTGAATGTCTCCACGGAAGAATTGATTATAATTCATTTTGATGAACATCATCATCTCCACATTTTCTGGAAGTAACCTCGTACGCCGATTGCTGACAAGGTGAGCGGCTGCACTAAACACTCTTTTGGAGTACACACTGGAGGGAGGGCAACTTATGTAGAATAAAGGCAGTTTGTGCAAGGGCCTCCAAATTGCCTCTTTTTCCTGCCAGTATACGTACGGACTGTCTGACGTGCCTACTTGGATGCGGTCACTCATATAATCCTCCACCATTCTTTCAATGGTGACAGAATCATATGCAGTGACCGTAGACGACATGTCAGTAATCGTTGGCAGGTCCTTCAGTCCGGACCAGATGTCAGCACTCGCTCCAGACTGCTCTGCATCACCGCCAGCAGGTGGGCTCGGAATTCTTAGCCTTTTCCTCTCACCCCCAGTTGCGGGAGAATGTGAAGGAGGAGCTGTTGACGGGTCACGTTTCGCTTGACTTGACAATTTTCTCACCAGCAGGTCTTTGAACCTCTGCAGACTTGAGTCTGCCGGAAAGAGAGATACAACGTAGGTTTTAAATCTAGGATCGAGCACGGTGGCCAAAATGTAGTGCTCTGATTTCAACAGATTGACCACCCGTGAATCCTGGTTAAGCGAATTAAGGGCTCCATCCACAAGTCCCACATGCCTAGCGGAATCGCTCTGTTTTAGCTCCTCCTTCAATGTCTCCAGCTTCTTCTGCAAAAGCCTGATGAGGGGAATGACCTGACTCAGGCTGGCAGTGTCTGAACTGACTTCACGTGTGGCAAGTTCAAAGGGTTGCAGAACCTTGCACAACGTTGAAATCATTCTCCACTGCGCTTGAGTCAGGTGCATTCCCCCTCCTTTGCCTATATCGTGGGCAGATGTATAGGCTTGAATGGCCTTTTGCTGCTCCTCCATCCTCTGAAGCATATAGAGGGTTGAATTCCACCTCGTTACCACCTCTTGCTTCAGATGATGGCAGGGCAGGTTCAGGACTGTTTGCTGGTGCTCCAGTCTTCGGCACGCGGTGGCTGAATGCCGAAAGTGGCCCACAATTTTTCGGGCCACCGACAGCATCTCTTGCACGCCCCTGTCATTTTTTAAATAATTCTGCACCACCAAATTCAATGTATGTGCAAAACATGGGACGTGCTGGAATTTGCCCAGATGTAATGCACGCACAATATTGGTGGCGTTGTCCGATGTCACAAATCCCCAGGAGAGTTCAATTGGGGTAAGCCATTCTGCGATGATGTTCCTCAGTTTCCGTAAGAGGTTGTCAGCTGTGTGCCTCTTATGGAAAGCAGTGATACAAAGCGTAGCCTGCCTAGGATCGAGTTGGTGTTTGCGAGATGCTGCTACTGGTGCTGCCGCTGCTGTTCTTGCTGCTGGAGGCAATACATCTACCCAGTGGGCTGTCACAGTCATATAGTCTTGAGTCTGCCCTGCTCCACTTGTCCACATGTCCGTGGTTAAGTGGACATTGGGTACAACTGCATTTTTTAGGACACGGGTTTACTGAGGTCTGTGTACATTTTCGGTATCGCCTGCCTAGAGAAATGGAACTTAGATGGTATTTGGTACCGGGGACACAGTACCTCAATCAAGTCTCTAGTTGCCTGTGAATTAACGGATACCGGACACACGTTTCTCCCCACCCAGGCTGACGAGACCTGAGTTATCCGCTTTGCAGCAGGATGACTGCTGTGATATTTCATCTTCGTCGCAAAGGACTGTTGGACAGTCAATTTCTTACTGGAAGTAGTACAAGTGGTCTTCCGACTTCCCCTCTGGGATGACTATCGACTCCCAGCAGCAACAACAGCAGCGCCAGCAGAAGTAGGCGTTACACTCAAGGATGCATCGGAGGAATCCCAGGCAGGAGAGGACTCGTCAGACTTGCCAGTGACATGGCCTGCAGGACTATTGGCTTTCCTGTGTAAGGTGGAAATTGACACTGAGGGAGTTGGTGGTGTGGTTTGCAGGAGCTTGGTTACAAGTGGAAGGGATTTAGTGGTCAGTGGACTGCTTCCGCTGTCATCCAAAGTTTTTGAACTTGTCACTTACTTATGATGAATGCGGTCCAGGTGACGTATAAGGGAGGATGTTCCTAGGTGGTTAACGTCCTTACCCCTACTTATTACAGCTTGACAAAAGCAACACACGGCTTGACACCTGTTGTCCGCATTTGTGTTGAAATAATTCCACACCGAAGAGGTGATTTTTTTTTTTTTTTTTTTGTATTTTGACCAGGCATGTCAATGGCCATATTCGTCCCACGGACAACAGGTGTCTCCCCGGGTGCTTGACTTAAACAAACCACCTCACCATCAGAATCCTCCTTGTCAATTTCCTCCTCAGCACCAGCAACACCCATATCCTCATCCTGGTGTACTTCAACAGTGACATCTTCAATTTGACTATCAGGAGCTGGACTGCGGGTGCTCCTTCCAGCACTTGCAGGGGGCGTGCAAATGGTGGAAGGCGCAAGCTCTTCCCGTCCAGTGTTGGGAAGGTCAGGCATCGCAACCGACACAATTGGACTCTCCTTGGGGATTTGTGATTTAGAAGAACGCACAGTTCTTTGCTGTGCTTTTGCCAGCTTAAGTCTTTTCTTTTTTTCTAGCGAGAGGATGAGTGCTTCCATCCTCATGTGAATCTGAACCACTAGCCATGAACATAGGCCAGGGCCTCAGCCGTTCCTTGCCACTCCGTGTCGTAAATGGCATATTGGCAAGTTTACGCTTCTCATCAGACGCTTTCAATTTTGATTTTCGGGTCATTTTACTGAACTTTTTGTTTTTTGGATTTTACATGCTCTCTACTATGACATTGGGCATCGGCCTTGGCAGACGACGTTGATGGCATTTCATCGTCTCGGCCATGACTAGTGGCAGCAGCTTCAGCACGAGGTGGAAGTGGATCTTGATCTTTCCCTATTTTAACCTCCCATATTTTTGTTCTCCATTTTTTAATGTGTGGAATTATATGCCAGTATCAATAGCAATGGCCTACTACTATATATACTGCGCACAACTGAAATGCACCACAGGTATAGAATCTAGATGGATAGTATACTTGACGACACAGAGGTAGGTAGAGCAGTGGCCTTCCGTACCGTACTGCTATATATACTGGTGGTCACTGTCAGCAAACTGCAAAACTAAAATGCACCACAGGTATAGAATCTAGATGGATAGTATACTTGACGACACAGAGGTAGGTAGAGCAGTGGCCTTCCGTAACGTACTGCTATATATACTGGTGGTCACTGTCAGCAAAACTCTGCACTGTACTCATCCTATATAATACTGGTGGTCCCCAGTACCCACAATAAAGCAGTGTGAGCACAGATATATGCAGCACACTGAGCACAGATATGGAGCATTTTTCAGGCAGAGAACGGATAAAACTGGTGGTCACTGATCAGCAAAACTCTGCACTGTACTCCTCCTATATAATACAGCTGCTCCCCAGTCCCCACAATTAAGCAATAAGCACAAATATTTGCAGCAACATTAATAAACGGAGAGGACGCCAGCCACGTCCTCTCCCTAACATTTCCAATGCACGAGTGAAAATGGCGGCGACGCGCGGCTCCTTATATAGAATACGAATCTCGCGAGAATCCGACCGCGGGATGATGACGTTCGGGCGCGCTCGGTTTAACCGAGCCATACGGGAGAATCCGAGTATGCCTCGGACCCGTGTAAAATGGGTGAAGTTCGGGGGGGGTTTGGTTTCCGAGGAACCGAACCTGCTCATCACTAAATCAGACGCAGTTGTAACATAGAATGAACATGTTATAGGAGTGACATGGGCGTGTTGCTGATGGTGGTTACGTATAGGGACACTGAATTGCTCACATTGGATGCCATACTCAGACGGATGATCTACACCTAGCATAGGGCTGGTGAAAGTGTCAGTGGTGTGACCGATGGTGGCATCTAATGACGCACAAAGCATGATTGCAGCGTCTGTAGACACCGACAGTGGGCGTCTCAGTCCTTGTCATTCATACGCACAGATGTACACTATGGAGCTACATTAACAGAAAGTAGCAGACCCAATTTCTGTAAAATACCCAAGGAAGACTGCAACTGCATCCAACAGAATCAGGCCCTATGAGGAGTGAGTTTCCTTTCCCCCGTGACAGACTCCACCCTCTCAACAGACTCCGCCTCTAATAGGGCTGCATCCAGAAATTTCCCGGGCTGATTCTCTATCCCAATCCACCCCTGCCAGAGACTGATGCTGGGGTGTGCTGTAATTTATCCATTTAGATAGGTGAAATTATTGTATTTGTTCATATTATATTATATATATCATGTTATATAATAATGTCATGTTATATTAAGCATGTTCAGATACGAGAAGATTGACTTAATTCATGAAACAAAAGTACTTTAATGTTTGAATTATTTGCACTAGCAGAAACACCTCTCAGACCCTCCCTACAGCGATGTTACATGCACTTCGTAGATGTAGATCTAGGAAAGCTGCTTCCTTAAAATTTCTAGTATTCAGGTGATTTAATTTATAGTTTTTTTTTTTTCTTTCTTTTTCTTTTTTGTAGGCTTCTGGTGCTGCCCTGCTGTATGCTGTATACTTTATAATTTTGCTGTATAAGAACTACAAGCCTTTCTTCCTTGATTTCTATATACTACTACCCAGTATTTTTGCTGTGAGTGGAGCCTTCTTTCTAGTTGTGAATGGTCTACTGGGGTTCAAAATCTCAAAGAAAGGTTCTCGCTGTCAACAAGGAATGGTGAGTTTGAAATGGTTATATACTATCTTTGAATGTAAAATACATTTACAAAAGATGCTGGGTTTCCAGTCTTCACACTTCTACCAGTCTTAGGGGGGTATCCAATTAGCCCCAGAAATTTACCGGGGCGAATTGTCCCGCCGGGGGCTAGCTAATTAGCCCTGATAAGCCGGCGCGTGCCGCAGCTTATCTGGGATTTAGTTTCACCTGCCTCCGGCAGGCGAAGCAGAATCCCCGGAAACCGCACCGCACACGAAAACACACAGGTTTCACTGAACCTGTGTGTTTTCAGGAGAACGTTTTTTTTTTTTTTGTTTTTTTACAAGCGATCAATCTGGATAGGTTGTTAAACCCCCCCTCCCCCCCCCCACCCCCCAAAAGAAAAAGATAAAAACAGTGAAACATCGGAAAAACGTCGGAAAACGGACGTTTTTCGGACCCGATGTTTTACCGGGGATAATTGGATATCCCCCTTAGCCTGATTTATTCCTGTGTGTATGTATAGTGCTGTTACGTGTGTCTAGCAGCTGCGCATTAGAGAGCTGCAGGGAGATTCAGACCCCTCCCCTCACAGCTCTCACTGGCTTCCTGCAGGACATGGCCTCACTTCTCTCCAGGGCCGGGTCAAGCTTACATTTTTTGGTAAGCAAATCTAGATTTTGGCGCCCCTTCATGGGATAAATATTATAATGGAACCCACAAAAAAAGGGGTGTGGCCTTACAATAGTACCCCCAAGGGTACATATGGATAGTGGGAGTCAGTTGACAGAGAGATAGTGGGTGACCGTTGCAAGGTGTCATTAGTGTAACATTTGAAACAATAGGTACCACTAAACCCATTTATAAACGATCTACTGGTGACAATACTAAATACTAGTAAAACCTTTGATAACAACACCAGTGGATATGAGTATTTTGAAGTATGTTGCTTTAGAGAAAACATGTGTGCACCTTAATGAGCAGAACATGCAGCTGCACTGGCACACAACCAAAGTGATTTGTGGTGTGCAGCCAGCAATCTGCATACATGAAGTCGCATATAAGCGTGTAACAGAGGAAGAAGGCAGCCAAGAAAAAGCTATCACTGTCAACACCGTCCCATAATTTTGACCAACTTTGGGGATGGGTAAATAGGAAGACTCCATGGCACAAAATGTAATGCCCCATGATATATAGGCCTCAATATGAATCAGGCAAGATTAGTTGCTACATTTAAAACCCCAATTACTTAAAACTAATTGTAAATCCCAACAAGCCATTTACTGGATATAGTGGTCTTCTCCCCATAATAAACATACCCCCTTCTAAATAACAGCACCCAGGCACGGTGATTGGCACACCCTAGACTGCAGATGATGTGGTGCAGGATTAGTGTAAAGTAAGTGAAACTAAAACGGGTACAGACGGGGAGATGGAAGTGTGTGTGTGTGTGTGTGTGTGTGTGTGTGTGTGTGTATGTATGTATGTATGTATGTGTAAAATATATATATTTTATATAGTGTGTGGGGGTAAAACAGTTCCTGGTCTTCACCGAATGGAACTGTATTTTGCCTCACTGAGCTCAGTCTCAGTCCACGATAACGAGTCCTATGAATTACATACCCGTCTGCTTCTGGCAGGGCATGTGGTTACCGTTTGAGGTGTCATTGGTTGTGCTGCAGTTTTCCACCCAGGCCAGGGCGATGTCCCTGCAGCAGCTGGTGTGGGTATCTGGGATCATGGGGGAAGAGCAGCAGGTACAGCACCGTGCTGAGGAGGATGGTACAGGAGTGCCCGGCCAGCGTATTCTCTCTCCCTCTCCCTGTTCAACTCTGCTCACGACCAGGGTTGAAATACCGGGTCACTCGACCTGGTATTTCAACCCTTGCACCTTACAGACTGCACATGACATGGGTTATGTGCTTTCATGTGTCAATAACCCGTGTTCAGAGGTGGTGGTCTGAAAGAGGTATGATTGAGGAACTTCAAAATTAATATTAAATTAAGTAAATTACAGTGCCTTATTCCAAACTGGAATAAATTTAATTTTTGCCTTCTAAATTCTACACACAATACCCCACAATGACAACATGGGGGGAAAAAAGTGTTTTTTTATATTTTTGCAACTTTATTAAAATTAAAAAAAATAAGAGCTCACATTTACATAAGTATTCACAGCCTTTGCTCAATACTTTTGTTGATGCACCTTTGGCAGCAATTACAGCCTCAAGTGTTTTTTAATATGATGCCACAAGCTCGGCACACCTATCTTTGGGCAGTTTCGCCCATTCCTCTCTGCAGCACCTCTCAAGCTCCATCAGGTTGAATGGGAAGTGGTGGTGCACAGCCATTTTCAGATCTCTCCAGAGATGTTCAATCGGATTCAAGTCTGGGCTCTGGCTGGGCCACTCAAGGACATTCTGAGTTGTCCTGAAGCCACTCCTTTGATATCTTGGTTGTGTGCTTAGGGTCATTGTCCTGCTGAAAGATGCAGTCTCCCCAGTCTGAGATCAAGAGCCCTCTGGAGCAGGTTTTCATCCAGGATGTCTCTGTACATTGCTGCATTCATCTTTCCCTCTATTCATCTTTCCCTCTATCCTGACTAGTCTCCCAGTTCTTGCCACTGAAAAACATTCCCAGATCATGATGCTGCCACCACCATGTTTCACTATAGGGATGGTATTGGCCTGGTGATGAACGGTGCCTGGTTTCATCCAAACATGATGCCTGGCATTCACGCCAAAGAGTTCAATCTTTGTCTCATTAGACCAGAGAATTTTGTTTCTCATGGTCTAAGAGTCCTTCAGGTGCATTTTGGCAAACTCCAGGCAGGCAGGCTGCCATGTGCTTTTTTACTGAGGACTGACTTCTGTCTGGCCACTCTACCATACAGGCCTGATTGGTGGATTGCTGCAGAGATGGTTGTCCTTCTGGAAGGTTCTCCCCTCTCCACAGAGGAATGCTGTAGCTCTGACAGAGTGACCATTGGGTTCCTGGTCACCTCCCTGATTAGGGCCCTTCTTCCCCAATCGCTAAGTTTAGACTGACGGCCGTCTCTAGGAAGAGTCCTTGTGGTTCCGAACGTCTTCCATTTATGGGTGATGGAGGCCACTGTGCTCATTGGGACCGTCAAAGCAGCCGATATTTTTCTGTACCCTTCCCCAGATTTGTGCCTCGAGACAATCCTGCCTCTGAGGTCTACAGACAATTCATTTGACTTCATGCTTGGTTTGTGCTCGAACATGCCCTGTCACATGTGGGACCTTATATAGACGGGTGTGTGCCTTTCCAAATCATCTACGATCAACTGAATTTGCCACAGGTGGACTCCAATTAAGCTGTAGGAACATCTCAAAGATGATCAGTGGGAACAAGAGCTTGGTGAGCTCCTGAGCTCAATTTTGAGCTTCACAGCAAAGGCTGTGAATACTTATGTACATGTGATTTCTTAGTTTTTTATTTATAATAAAACATTTTGCAAAAATCTCAACTTTTTTTTCACATTGTCATTATGGGGTATGTATGTGTGTGTGTGTGTGTGTGTGTGTGTGTGTGTGTGTGTGTGTGTGTGGAATTTTGAGGGAATTTATTCCATGTTGGAATAAGGCTGTAACATTACAAAATGTGTAAAAAGTGAAGTGCTGTCAGAGGCGTAACTAAGATTTTCGGAGCCCAGGGCAAGATGAAGACTGGTGCGCCCCCCCCGCCCCCAAGAAAAAAAATACCCACAATATTAAGCATGTGTGTGTGCGCCTCTGAAAAAATGGACATGGCCACGCACCATAATGGCCATGGTCACATACTATAAGGGGCGTGGCCACTGAAAATGTGGTGTGCCAATATGACTATCACCTCTCCCTTGTGTCGTCTCTCAGCACACCTTCATTCAATTTTTACACAGTACGCAGGCAGAGTCCCCCTTTTACAGTGCCAGATACATATATGCTCCCACAGTTCCAGATAAACATTGCCCCACAGAGAGACCCCACTCACCGCTGGCGCTGCCCGCTACTATGTGAGACGAGGAGAGCGCAGCACCTTCCTGTCATTCAATGCACCATGAAATCCAGCTGCCGGCCGCGGGTATCTTGGCGTCAGTTACGCCTCTGATTGCTGTGAATACTTTACGGATGCACTATATGTTTATATGTCATCCTTTAGGTTCAGTTGTGTGGTGAGGGACAAGATCTGCTTCTGTTTGTCCACATATTTTATGATTGGCAGCCACCAGCACTGGTTTTTGCCTATTAAATTGACCATAAATAATTTGAATTGGTCCTGGACCAACAATCCATGGCACCCCTGCAAGGGCTTCGCGGCACTCCAGGGTGACATGGAACCACTGTTGTAGCTAATCTGTACAGATAAAGAAATACTTTAATTAAATACTTTCAATTGTCTGTCTTCATACAACCCCTCCCCCAGAATACGATTTTTACTTACAACCGTATATTTTCTTAAAATATTAGCATAAAAAAACATTCTATTATATCACCTTGTTTGTACCGCAGATCTTATAGCAGCAGTTTTATCCACTGTAATATGCTGGGGTACTGTAGTTTGAACTTTAATAGTAATAAAATGGTCCTTTTTAAAAAGTTGAATTCTGTCTCCTTTTTAATAGTGGGGTGGCTTTTATATACAGATTTATTTTCTTAGCAACACTGCCTGTGTGATCTTAAACAAAAGGTGCAGAATTCTTTCTTCCAGTGTAAAAGTAGACTGATAGAATTGAAAGGTTGTGAGAGTGGGTGTGGCTCATTAGGTCGACATGAGTTAGGTCGACATGGTCATTAGGTTGACATGTGCTAGGTCGACATGAGTTTTGTTTTTTTAGTGTCATTTTCTTTGAAAAGTGACAAGGACCCCAATTAGTGCACCATGACCCCTCGCATGCGGGCACGGTTCCTCGCTCTGTTACCGCTGCACTCAGCACAGGTTACCATTCCCAATTGCAGTCCACGTGGATCGTTAAGTATGAAAAAGGTCAAAAAATGGAAAAAAAAAATTGTGAAACTCAAGTCGACCTTTTTCCATGTCGACCAAACATGGTCGACCCAATGTATGTCGACCTAACTCATGTCGACCTAATGACCGCCATCCTGTGAGAGTAGAGGAAAAAGCAATGGTAATTCAGACAGCACTTTCAAAAAAAATATATAAAGGTAAAATGACACTAGTACAGCTGAGAATTCAGATGTTTGTGGTAAACTAAATGCAGGCGAAGTGGAAAGGTCTTGCAGCGTTCTTAACACAGAAGTGATGTGTCAAGGGGGGGTCATTCAGATCTGATCGCTTTTTGCACAGTAAGTGATCAGATATGAACTGCGTATGCACCGCATTGCACGGCTGCAACAGGATGGTGCGTAGAATCCATTTGCACGGGAGTTCGCAAGGAGTTTGACAGGAAGAGGCCGTTTGTGGGTGGCAACTGACCATTGTCAGGGAGTGTCCGGAAAAATGCATGCATGCAGGCTCAACTGTTTTCAGGGAGGGTGTCTGACGTCGGCTCCGGCCCCGATCAGCAGGGTTCAATTGCACAGGATAAGTAAGTCTTGGGCTGCGCAGAGACTGCACAAAATCAGTTTGTGCAGCTCTGCTACTCATGCGATCGCACACTTGCACAGTAAAAATACACTCCACCTGTAGGCGGTGACTATCTGATTGCAGGACTGCAAAAATCGCTGCCCAGCGATCAGATCTGAATAACCCCCAAGGTTACTCAGATTTTAGTTGCTTGATGTGTAGAGTAAGAGGACTCGCATTTGTTGTTTGAAAGCAGTACTGCAGTTTTCCAGATT
The DNA here is from genome assembly GCF_028390025.1 of Pseudophryne corroboree. Classification (NCBI taxonomy): domain Eukaryota; kingdom Metazoa; phylum Chordata; class Amphibia; order Anura; family Myobatrachidae; genus Pseudophryne; species Pseudophryne corroboree. The sequence continues at coordinate 35,881 of NW_026969084.1, forward strand.
TTGGGTAGAATGTTCTTCTGTTTTCCTTTTGATTTAACATCGAAATTGTGTTTAGAATTTTAGTATCTTTTTAATGGATGACCTTCAGAATTAATGGGCACCGGCCTCTCTAATGCTCTTAAAAAAAAAAAAAAAAAAAATTAAAAAAAAATAATAAAAATAAAAAATTACCAATTTACCAATTGGCTACCCAAGTGTTTGCCTGAAACTGGACGTTAATATGGGTAGAATCAAGCAAGCACATTTTTGCATATTGTTATTTTTATAGTACATTTGCAGAATAGTCAAATTATTACAATTTAATTTCCTTTTAACTCCTTAGCCAGCATCTCAAATGAGCTTAGACCTTGGTCATTTGAATAGACAGGAAAAAACTTCACAAGAAACATCCCAAGCTGTCCTTCAAAACCTAAATGGAGAATATCTGCTGACATGGGCTATTTCAGTGATATGAAATAAAATTGTAATAATTATACTAGTTTTCAAACTCCATGGAAGCTATCGCATATTAGCTATGTTGGATTTGGTCTTTGTTCTTACCCACAACTGGATCCACTGGGCAGCTCTCCCTATGGCTGGAATATATGAAGCTTGGGAATGAAATGATGCTTTCTCATACAGGGACTACAGGTGGGACAAAACAAATACTAGGCTAAATATAGCTTTGCTACCTGACTGTGGTAGCATACTGCTGATGTCTACAACTAGTCTAAAAAGTAGGGTGCGAATACCCCAATAACAAATAGTCCAAGAACTAAACCCGCTATGAGTGTGTGCCTTCCCCTTTAAGGATCTTGGCTGAGTTGAGAACTATGTGGTCAGGAGCCTAGCTGCTAACGATGAAAGCATGCTGTCATGGCATGGAGTATACAAGGGCTGAGACCGGAAAGAACTCTGTAAATGTTAAGAGCAGGGAGCACACTGGTGTTTAAGAGCTGGAAAAATGTGGAAACATTCTGAGTGAAGTCAGCTGGGAATTCTTGCAGTTTGAGAATAGGGTGGAGACCTAGGATTCCCTTGCAGAGTATGCAGTGCTATAGTCAGAGGGAATACATACGATATACCGGCTGTCTGTATCCTGACAGCGGTATACCGACAGCGTGTCCCCTTTGCAAATACATGGGAAGCTGCTGAGCCACTTCACGGCTTCTCTGATATCAGCAGTCCTAAACTACATAATAGCAGTGCCCACATGGAGACATTTGATTTGTCTACAGTAAGGCCTCATGATAATGGCTCATACATAAATACATTCAGATTGAGGGCTAGCTTACCTGAGCGCTCCCCATAAGATCTCCTATTAACACTACAAGGACCAGCATGCCTTCCAAATGCTGCTCCCATTGAATGCCTTCTCACACATGCAAACAAACAGTGGTAACAGCTCAATCACTCTGGAGATGCTTATCAGGTGCTAGAAAAGGGGAGGGGGTCACAGCAAACAAAGGGGGGGGGGGGTGCTTTTTTCCCTCCTGGTATCCCATCGGCTGGGAGCAGCAGTAACAGGCAGGTAACTGAGGTGACTGCTGTCACTTAACTGGAAACTTGGAAGTTGTACTGTCAGTGTGAGAGTGGGGAGTTTAAATAGGGTGCTCAGAGTCAGGATTGGATAGGGAAGTC
>NW_026969084.1:42500-55457 GCF_028390025.1 Pseudophryne corroboree
GTATCTGGTATACCATAATACATTGTGACAGATTTCCAGATCCTCAAAGAACATGACATCTTCGAAACTAAACATAAAAACATTAGCATACGAGGGGGCCACAGGCGACCCCATGGCACACCCCCGTAGCTGCAGGTAGAAACTACCATCATACAAAAAATAGTTTCTTTGTAATGTCCGTTCTAAGAGGGTCAAGAACAAATCATGATTAAATTCTTCAGCATCTAAGAATGTTTCGAGGAATTGGCGCATGGCCCTTAAACCCCCTTCATGGGGTATGGAGGTGTACAGACTGGAGACATCCATACATACCATCAATGTTCCTGGAACAACTCTAACAAATTTAGAGAGTTCTAACAGAAACATTGTGGTGTCTTTAAGAAATGCTTTCTTTTTAGATAAAAGTGGTTGTAAGATACAATCAAGTAATTGAGCCACTGGTTGATACAGTGACTCCCGTGCTGACACGATAGGGCGACCTGGTGGGTATGCCCTATCTTTATGCACTTTAGGCAGGGTATATAGGACAGGGACCTTCGGGAATTGTACCACCAGTTTGTGATATACCTTACTAGAAATCAACTGGTCATCACAGGCTTTTTTAAGAATACTATTTAATTCTAGTTGATACTGCTCAGTAGGATCTCTAGGTAATTTTAGATAGACCAATTTATCAGATAATTGTGACTCAATTTCTGATCGGTAGTCCACAATGTCCTGGATGACGATGGCACCGCCCTTGTCGGCTGGCCTGATAACTATGTCGTCATATTGGGCTAGATCACGTAAAGCCAAAGTTTCCTCTCTCGTCAAGTTGTGTCGAATGGCTCCTGGTGCCGCTGTATATCTTGAGACTGCACCATCCAGTAGTCGTCCAAATGTTTTTAATGAAGCATTATTGGAGACAGGATCATATTTGGAGCTCGAAGATGACTTTAAGAAAGGATCCAGAATGGTGGACATTGCGGGTGTTTGTTGGTATTGAAAATGTTCTTTTAATCTCAAATTCCTAGAGAACTTATGGGCGTCCCTCTTCCAGTTGAATTCGTTGTATTTGTTGGTCGGTACAAAACTCAAGCCTTTATTCAGTACTTGTATACAACAAAAACAAGAGGGGGAAGAAAAATTCAAGAAACAAAGAAGACCTAATCTTTAATTTGTCACAACGACATTTGAAACCTCTTGAAATATATATATACACACACACATATTATTTTAGATATATATATATATATATATATATATATATATATCTCTAACGTCCTAGTGGATGCTGGGACTCCGTCAGGACCATGGGGAATAGCGGGCTCCGCAGGAGACAGGGCACATCTAAATAAAGCTTTTAGGATCACATGGTGCGTACTGGCTCCTCCCCCTATGACCCTCCTCCAAGCCTCAGTTAGGTTTTTGTGCCCGTCCGAGAAGGGTGCAATCTAGGTGGCTCTCCTAAAGAGCTGCTTAGACAAAGTTTTTTTAGGTTTAAATCTCAGTGAATCCTGCTGGCAACAGGATCACTGCATCGAGGGACTTAGGGGAGAGATTTCCAACTCACCTGCGTGCAGGATGGATTGGAGTCTTAGGCTACTGGACACTTAGCTCCAGAGGGAGTCGGAACACAGGTCATCCTGGGGTTCGTCCCGGAGCCGCGCCGCCGACCCCCCTTACAGACGCTGAAGATCGGAGGTCCGGAAAGCAGGCGGCAGAAGACTCCTCAGTCTTCATGAAGGTAGCGCACAGCACTGCAGCTGTGCGCCATTGTTGCTACACGTCTCACTGATTCAGTCACGGAGGGTGCAGGGCGCTGCTGGGGGCGCCCTGGGCAGCAATATTAAATACCTTTAGTGGCGAAAAATACATCACATATAGCCATTAAGGCTATATGTATGTATTTAACCCAGGCCAGTTTTCTTAAAACCCGGGAGAAAAGCCCGCCGAAAAAGGGGCGGAGCTTATTCTCCTCAGCACTCAGCGCCATTTTCCTGCTCAGCTCCGCTGGTGAGGAAGGCTCCCAGGATTCTCCCCTGCACTGCACTACAGAAACAGGGTAACAAAGAGAAGGGGGGCATAATTTGGCGATATTGATATATTAAAAGCGCCTATATCAAAAACAACACCTTCTAGGGTTGTTTATATACATTTATAGCGCTTTTGGTGTGTGCTGGCAAACTCTCCCTCTGTCTCCCCAAAGGGCTAAGAGGGTCCTGTCTTCGATTAGAGCATTCCCTGTGTGGCTGCTGTGTGTCGGTACGTGTGTGTCGACATGTATGAGGACGATGTTGGTGTGGAGGCAGAGCAATTGCCGGTAATGGTGATGTCACCCCCTAGGGAGTCGACACCGGAATGGATGGCTTTAGTTATGGAATTACGTGATAATGTTAGCACAATACAAAAGTCAGTTGACGAAATGAGACGGCCGGAAAACCAGTTAGTACCGGCTCAGGCGTCTCAGACACCGTCAGGGGCTGTAAAACGTCCCTTACCTCAGTCAGTCGACACGGGTACCGACACAGATGAATCTAGTGTCGACGGTGAAGAAACAAACGTATTTTCCAATAGGGCCACACGTTATATGATCACGGCAATGAAGGAGGCTTTGCAGATCTCTGATACTGCTGGTACCTCAAAAAGGGGTATTATGTGGGGGGTGAAAAAACTACCTGTAGCTTTTCCAGAATCAGAGGAATTGAATGACGTGTGTGATGAAGCGTGGGTTAACCCAGATAGAAAACTGCTAATTTCCAAGAAGTTATTGGCATTATACCCTTTCCCACCAGAGGTTAGGGCGCGCTGGGAAACACCCCCTAGGGTGGATAAGGCGCTCACACGTTTATCAAAGCAAGTGGCGTTGCCGTCTCCTGATACGGCCGCCCTCAAGGATCCAGCAGATAGGAGGCTGGAAACTACACTGAAGAGTATATACACACATACTGGTGTTATACTGCGACCGGCAATAGCCTCAGCCTGGATGTGCAGTGCTGGGGTAGTGTGGTTGGATTCCCTGACTGAAAATATTGATACCCTGGATAGGGACAGTATTTTATTGACTCTAGAGCAATTAAAGGATGCGTTTCTTTATATGCGAGATGCTCAGAGGGATATTTGTACTCTAGCATCAAGGGTAAGCGCGATGTCCATATCTGCCAGAAGAAGTTTATGGACGCGACAGTGGTCAGGTGATGCGGATTCCAAAAGGCATATGGAAGCATTGCCATATAAAGGAGAGGAATTATTTGGGGTCGGTCTTTCGGACCTGGTGGCCACGGCAACTGCCGGCAAATCCACTTTTTTACCTCAGACCCCCTCCCAACAGAAAAAGACACCGTCTTTTCAGCCGCAGTCCTTTCGCTCCTATAAAAACAAGCGACCAAAAGGACAGTCTTATCTGCCGCGAAGCAGAGGAAAGGGTAAGAGAGGGCAGCAAGCAGCCCCTGCCCAGGACCAGAAGCCCGCCCCGGGTTCTACAAAGCCATCAGCATGACGCTGGGGCTTTACAAGCGGACTCAGGAGCGGTGGGGGGTCGACTCAAGATTTTCAGCAATCAGTGGGCTCGCTCACAAGTGGACCCGTGGATCCTGCAGATAATATCTCAGGGTTACATGTTGGAGTTCGAAAGGTCTCCCCCTCGCCGGTTCCTAAAGTCTGCTTTACCAACGTCTCCCTCAGAAAGGACGTCGGTATTGGAAGCCATTCACAAGCTGTATTCTCAGCAGGTGATAGTCAAGGTACCCCTCCTACAACAGGGAAAGGGGTATTATTCCACACTATTTGTGGTACCGAAGCCAGACGGTTCGGTAAGACCTATTCTAAACCTGAAATCCTTGAACCTGTACATACAAAAATTCAAGTTCAAGATGGAGTCACTCAGAGCAGTGATAGCGAATCTGGAGGAAGGGGACTTCATGGTGTCCCTGGACATAAAAGATGCTTATCTGCATGTCCCAATTTACCCCTCACACCAAGGGTATCTCAGGTTCGTGATACAAGACTGTCATTATCAGTTTCAAACGCTGCCGTTTGGTTTGTCCACGGCTCCTCGGGTCTTTACCAAGGTAATGACCGAAATGATGGTTCTTCTACGAAGAAAAGGCGTATTAATTATCCCTTACTTGGACGATCTCCTGATAAGGGCAAAGTCCAGAGAACAGCTGGAAGTCGGTGTAGCACTAACCCAGGTAGTGCTTCAGCAACACGGGTGGATTCTGAATCTTCCAAAATCTCAATTGACCCCGACAACACGTCTGCTGTTCCTGGGAATGATTCTGGACACGGTTCAGAAAAAGGTGTTTCTCCCGGAGGAGAAAGCAAGGGAGTTATCCGAACTTGTCAGGAACCTCCTAAAACCAGGAACTGTGTCAGTACATCAATGCACAAGAGTCCTGGGAAAGATGGTGGCTTCTTACGAAGCAATTCCATTTGGCAGATTCCATGCACGAACATTTCAGTGGGATCTGCTGGACAAATGGTCCGGATCGCATCTGCACATGCATCAGCGGATAACACTGTCACCAAGAACAAGGTTGTCTCTCCTGTGGTGGTTGCAGAGTGCCCATCTGTTAGAGGGCCGCAGATTCGGCATACAGGACTGGGTCCTGGTGACTACGGATGCCAGCCTACGAGGCTGGGGAGCAGTCACACAGGGAAGGAACTTCCAGGGCGTGTGGTCAAACCTGGAGACGTCCCTTCACATAAATATACTGGAGCTAAGAGCGATCTACAATGCTCTAAGCCTGGCAAAACCGCTGCTTCAGGGTCAGCCGGTGTTGATCCAGTCGGACAACATCACGGCAGTCGCCCACGTAAACCGACAAGGCGGCACGAGAAGCAGAAGAGCAATGACAGAAGCGGCAAGGATTCTGCGCTGGGCGGAAAATCATGTCATAGCACTGTCAGCAGTGTTCATCCCGGGAGTGGACAACTGGGAAGCAGATTTCCTCAGCAGACACGACCTTCACCCGGGAGAGTGGGGACTCCATCCAGAAGTCTTCCACATGATTGTGAACCGTTGGGAAAAACCAAAGGTGGACATGATGGCGTCTCGCCTCAACAAAAAATTGGACAGATATTGCGCCAGGTCAAGAGACCCTCAGGCAATAGCTGTGGACGCTCTGGTAACACCGTGGGTGTACCAGTCAGTGTATGTGTTCCCTCCTCTGCCTCTCATACCAAAGGTACTGAGAATTATACGGAAAAGGGGAGTAAGAACAATACTAGTGGCTCCGGACTGGCCAAGAAGAACTTGGTATCCGGAACTTCAAGAGATGCTCACGGAGGATCCGTGGCCTCTACCTCTAAGAAGGGATCTGCTTCAGCAGGGACCTTGTATGTTCCAAGACTTACCGCGTCTGCGTTTGACGGCATGGCGGTTGAACGCCGGATTCTAAAAGAAAAGGGCATTCCAGAGGAAGTTATTCCTACCTTGATGAAGGCTAGGAAGGAAGTGACTGTACAACATTATCACCGCATTTGGCGAAAATATGTTGCGTGGTGTGAGGCCAAAAAGGCCCCAACGGAAGAATTTCAATTGGGTCGATTCTTACATTTCCTGCAAGCAGGATTGTCTATGGGCCTAAAATTAGGGTCCATTAAAGTTCAAATTTCGGCCTTATCAATCTTCTTCCAGAAGGAATTGGCGTCAGTTCCTGAAGTACAAACTTTTGTCAAAGGTGTACTACATATACAACCCCCAATGGTGCCTCCAGTGGCACCGTGGGATTTGAACGTAGTTTTGAATTTTCTCAAATCTCATTGGTTTGAGCCTCTAAAATCGGTAGATTTAAAATACCTTACATGGAAGGTAACCATGTTATTGGCCCTGGCTTCAGCCAGGAGAGTTTCAGAGTTGGCGGCTTTATCGTACAAAAGCCCATATCTGATTTTCCATTCGGACAGGGCAGAACTGCGGACACGTCCTCATTTTCTCCCTAAGGTGGTTTCGGCTTTTCACTTGAACCAGCCTATTGTGGTGCCTGCGGCTACTAGCGACTTGGAGGACTCCAAGTTACTGGACGTTGTCAGAGCATTAAAAATATATATTTCAAGGACAGCTGAAGTCAGAAAATCTGACTCGTTGTTTATATTGTATGCACCCAACAAGATGGGTGCTCCTGCGTCTAAACAGACGATTGCACGTTGGATCTGTAGCACAATCCAATTTGCACATTCTGTGGCAGGCCTGCCACAGCCTAAATCTGTAAAGGCCCACTCCACAAGGAAAGTGGGCTCATCTTGGGCGGCTGCCCGAGGGGTCTCGGCATTACAACTTTGCCGAGCAGCTACGTGGTCAGGGGAGAACACGTTTGTAAAATTTTACAAATTTGATACTCTGGCTAAGGAGGACCTGGAGTTCTCTCATTCGGTGCTGCAGAGTCATCCGCACTCTCCCGCCCGTTTGGGAGCTTTGGTATAATCCCCATGGTCCTGACGGAGTCCCAGCATCCACTAGGACGTTAGAGAAAATAAGAATTTACTTACCGATAATTCTATTTCTCATAGTCCGTAGTGGATGCTGGGCGCCCATCCCAAGTGCGGATTGTCTGCAATGTTTGTACATAGTTATTGTTACAAAAATCGGGTTATTACTATTGTTGTGAGCCATCTTTTCAGAGGCTACTTCATTTGTTGTTATCATACTGTTAACTGGGTTCAGATCACAAGTTGTACGGTGTGATTGGTGTGGCTGGTATGAGTCTTACCCGGGATTCAAGATCCTTCCTTATTGTGTACGCTCGTCCGGGCACAGTACCTAACTGAGGCTTGGAGGAGGGTCATAGGGGGAGGAGCCAGTACGCACCATGTGATCCTAAAAGCTTTATTTAGATGTGCCCTGTCTCCTGCGGAGCCCGCTATTCCCCATGGTCCTGACTGAGTCCCAGCATCCACTACGGACTATGAGAAATAGAATTATCGGTAAGTAAATTCTTATTTTTTTTTTAGATTATATATATATATATATATATATATATATATATATATATATATATATATATATATATATATATATATATATATATATATATATATATATATATATATATTTCTCTTACGTCCTAGAGGATGCTGGGGACTCCAAAAGGACCATGGGGTATAGACTGGATCCGCAGGAGCTTGGGCACACTAAAAAGACTTTGAACGGGTGTGAACTGGCTCCTCCCTCTATGCCCCTCCCCCAGACCTCAGTTAGACTTTGTGTCCAGGAGTGACTGGACACGCACTAGGGGAGCTCTACTGAGTTTCTCTAGAAAGACTTTTGTTAGGTTTTTTTATTTTCAGGGAGATCTGCTGGCTACAGGCTCCCTGCATCGTGGGACTGAGGGGAGAGAAGTCAGACCTACTTCTTCTTGGTTAAAGGCTCTGCTTCTTAGGCTACTGGACACCATTAGCTCCAGAGGGTTCGATCACTTGGTTCGCCTAGCTGCTTGTTCCCGGAGCCGCGCCGTCACCCCCCTCACAGAAGCCAGAAGAAAGAAGCCGGGTGAGTATTAGAAGAACCGAAGACATCAGACGGCAGAAGACTTCAGTAACTGTAGTTGCGCTCCATGCTCCCACACACACTTCACCAACGGCACTCACAGGGTGCAGGGCGCTGGGGGGGAGCGCCCTGGGCAGCAGTTACTGGGGTCAGAGGACTGGCAAAACGAATATATGGTGCCCGGGCACAGTATAGAATACCCCCGCCAGTATAATAAATTTCAAATTGTGCGGACTACAGCGCGCCGGGAAGGGGCGGGGCTTAGTCGCACACTGCTCACCAGCGCCATTTTCTCTCTCTCCACAGTGCTGCAGAGACGCTGGCCCGGACCTCCAAGCTCCCTCAAGTAACAAGGGGGCAAAATGGGGGGAAGGAGGGGCACATAAAATTTGGTGCTTTTATCCTATTTAGACAGCGCTAGACACATATTATCTCTTTTAGTATATGGGCGCTGGGGTGTGAACTGGCATACTCCCTCTGTGTTTCTCTCTACAGGCTTCCCTGTGGGTCTGTCCCCTTGTTTTTGACCGGTGTAAGTGTGGGTGTGTCGGTACTACGTGTCGACATGTCTGAGGCTGAGTGTTCCTCCCCGGAGGAAGTTACTGGGGGCGCAGAGAGGGATTTGGGTATGACTGTCGGCACAGCCGACTGCTGATTGGGTGACTATGCTGAGTACACTGAATGCAAATGTGGCTTTATTGTCTAAGAGGCTAGATAAATCTGATTCGCAGACACAAACATGGAGGAAATCCATGGAGGAGGCTTTGTCTCAGGTACAGACCACCTCAGGGTCACAAAAACGTTCTTTTACCCAGATGGCAGACACAGATACTGATACGGACTCTGATTCCGATGTCGATTTCAATGAGGCTACTTTACATCCAAGGGTTGTTAGGCGTATTCAGTACATGATTGTAGCTATCAAGGATGTTTTACATATCTCTGAGGAACCTGCTGTTCCAGGCACAAGGGTTTGCTTATTTAAGGGGAAAAAGCCTGAGGTGAAGTTTCCACCCTCTCAAGAAATGAACGCGCTTTGTGAAAAGGCTTGGGAGTCGCCTGACAAAAGATGGCAGATTCCCAAGAGAATTTTGATGGCGTATCCTTTCCCCTCTGACGACAGGGAAAAATGAGTCGTCCCCCAATGTGGACAAGGCTCTATCACGACTGTCCAAGAAGGTGGCGCTTCCGTCTCCTGACACGGCTGCTCTCAAGGATCCGGCGGATCGTAAGCTGGAGACGACATTGAAGTCCATTTTCGTTAATACTGGTGCATTGCTCAGACCTGCTGTGGCGTCTGTTTGGGTGAGTAGTGCTATTGCTAAGTGGGCTGATAATTTGGCTTCTGATATGGATACCCTTGATAAAGATAACAACATTCTTTTGACTCTTTGTTAGATCAAGGACGCTGCAGATTACCTAAAGGATGCGGCGAGGGATGTTGGCCTCTTGGGATCAAGAGCCAATGCCATGGCGGTCTCGGCCAGGAGGGCGCTGTGGATTCATCAATGGAATGCTGATGCCGACTCCAAGAAGACTATGGAAGCTCTCCTTTTTAAAGGTAGTGTCTTGTTTGGTGACTGCCTTGCTGACCTGGTGTCTACCGCTACTGCGGGTAAGTTCTCTTTTCTTCCTTATGTTCCCACACAGCAGAAAAAGGCACCCCATCATCAGATGCAGTCCTTTCGGACCAATAAATACAAAAAAGGAAAGGGCTCGTCCTTCCTCGCTTCAAAGGGTAGAGGAAGGGGAAAGAAGTCGCCCGCCGTGTCAGGCTCCCAGGACCAAAAGTCCTCCCCTGCCTCTACCAAATCTACAGCATGACGCTGGGGCTCCGGTGGGGGGCAGTCTCCGATTCTTCAGTCAGGTCTGGTTTCAATCGGCCCTGGATCCTTGGGTCTTAGACATAGTGTCCCAAGGGTACAAACTGGAGTTTCAGGAGATGCCCCCCCGCCGCTTTTTTGTGTCGGCCTTGCCAGTTTCTCTTCCCGAAAGAGAAGTGGTAAATGCTGCGATACAAAAGTTGTCAACAGAGGGTCGTTGTGCCGGTTCCCCCGTCCCAACGGGGGGAAGGGTTCTATTCGAGCCACTTTGTCGTGCCGAAGCCGGACGGCTCGGTCAGACCGATTCTGAACCTGAAATCCCTCAATCCATACTTGAAAATTTTCAAGTTCAAGATGGAGTCTCTTCGAGCTGTGATCTCCAGCCTCGAAGGGGGGGATTTTATGGCGTCAGTCGACATAAAGGATGCTTACTTGCATGTCCCGATATACCCTCCTCATCAGGCCTTCTTGAGGTTTGCGTTACAGGATTGTCATTACCAATTTCAGGCGTTGCCGTTTGGGCTTTCTACGGCCCCGAGCGTTTTCACCAAGGTAATGGCGGAAATGATGGTTCTACTTCGCAAGCAAGGGGTCACAATTATCCCGTACTTGGACGATCTCCTGATAAAGGCGAGGTCCAAGGAACAGTTGGTAAGAAATGTGGATCTCTCCCTGTCTGTTCTGCGACATCACGGTTGGATTCTAAATTTGCCAAAGTCTGTTGATCCCGTCCACTCGGCTGCCCTACAGAGTGTTTCTTCCGGAGGACAAAGCTCTGGAAATCCAGACCAGTGTCGGGGAGCTTCTGAGGCCGACAAGTGTGTCGATTCATCAATGCACTCGGGTGCTAGGGAAGATGGTTGTGGCTTACGAAGCCATTCCGTTTGGCAGGTTTCATGCCTGGGTGTTTCAGTGGGATCTGCTGAACAAATGGTCCGGGTCTCACCTGCACATGCACCAGAAAATAAGTCTATCTTCCAGGGCCAGGATTTCTCTCCTGTGGTGGCTGCAAGGTTCTCACCTTCTAGAGGGGCGCCGATTCGGAATCCAGATGCAAGTCTCCGAGGCTGGGGCGCAGTCACGCAAGGAGGAAGTTTCCAGGGAAAGTGGTCAAGCCAGGAATCTTGTCTCCACATAAATGTTCTCGAGTTAAGAGCCATTTACAACAGCCTTCTGCAAGCGAAGAACCTTCTTCAGGGTCTCCCTGTCCTGATCCAGTTGGACAACATAACAGCGGTGGCGTACGTAAACCGCCAAGGTGGAACAAGGAGCAGGGCGGCAATGGCGGAGGCCACAAGAATCCTTCGCTGGGCGGAACAGCACGTGAGCGCTCTGTCAGCTGTCTTCCTCCCGGGCGTGGACAACTGGGAAGCGGACTTCCTCAGCAGACACTATCTCCATCTGGGAGAGTGGGCTCTTCATCAAGAGGTATTTGCAGAAGTGACAAGGCGTTGGGGAATTCCTCTGATAGACATGATAACAAGCTAAGCAGTAGTACCCAAAGTAGGACTGCAGCAAAGAAGGCTAATAAGATATTAGTATGCATAAAATGGGGTATTGATGCTAGGGACGAGAGTATTATACTCCCGTTATATAAATCACTAGTGAGGCCACACCTTGAATACAATTCTGGGCACCGTACTACAAAAAGGATATCCTGGAGCTTGAAAAGGTACAGAGGAGGGCGACCAAACTAATTAAGGGCATGGAGACGATGGAATACAAGGAAAGGCTTGAAAGACTAGGCATGTTTACATTGGAAAAGCGGAGACTAAGAGGGGATATGATCAACATCTACAAATATATAAGGGGACAATACACAGAGCTTGCGCGGGACCTGTTTTTGGTTAGATCAACACAAAGGACTCGTGGACAATCGTCCGGCTAGAGGAGAGGAGATTCCGCACAATACGGTGTAAAGGCTTTTTCACGGTAAGTACAATACATGTTTGGAATTCCCTGCCTGAGGGAGTTGTAATGGCGGAATCTGTCAACACCTTTAAGAATGGGTTAGATAAATTCCTAATGGATAAGGATATCCAGGGGTATGGTGCATAATCATGCATTATAGTTACTATAAATAGGGATAAAATGTAACGGCTGACAGCAGCATCAGTCAGAAATTTTAGTCAAATCATCATGCATAGGAGACCACAAATAGGTTGAACTCGATGGACAATTGTCTTTTTTTCAACCTCCGATACTGTGTTACTATGTATGTTACTATGTCTCGCCTCAACAGGAAGCTTCCAAGGTATTGTTCTAGGTCAAGGGACCCCCAAGCCAGTGCAGTGAACGCCCTGGTAACTCCGTGGGTGTTTCAGTCGGTGTATGTGTTCCCTCCGCTTCCTCTCATTCCAAAGGTGCTGAGGATCGTAAAACGAACGAGAGTTCAGGCAATACTCGTCGTTCCAGATTGGTCACGGAGGGCCTGGTATCCGGATCTTCAGGAATTGCTTGTAGAAGATCCTTGGCCGCTTCTGCTAAGAGAGGACCTGTTACTCCAGGGGCCCTGCGTGTTTCCGGACTTACCGCGGCTGCGTTTGATGGCGTGGAAGTTGAGCGCCAAATCCTAGCTCGGAAAGGTATTCCCGGGGAGGTCATCCCCACTCTCCTTAAAGCTAGGAAGGAGGTTACGGCAAAACATTTATCACCGTATTTGGAGAAAGTATGTCTCGTGGTGTGAAACCAAAGCAGCTCCTGCGGAGGAGTTTCACTTGGGTCGTTTCCTCCACTTTTTGTAGGCAGGCGTGGATGCAGGCCTGAAATTGGGTTCCATCAAAGTGCAGTTTCGGCTTTATCTATTTTCTTTCAAAAAGAATTGTCCGTCCTTCCTGAGGTTCAGACTTTCGTGAAGGGAGTGCTGCATATCCATCCTCCATTTGTGCCACCCGTGCCGCCGTGGGATCTTTAAGTGGTGTTGCAGTTTCTTATGTCTCACTGGTTTGAACCTTTGCGTAAGGTTGAGTTAAAGTTTCTCACTTGGAAAGTGGTCATGCTTTTGGCTCTGGCGTCTGCCAGACGAGTGTCCGAGTTGGCGGCTTTGTCTCACAAGAGCCCGTATTTGATCTTTCATTCGGATAGAGCGGAATTGAGGACTCGTCAACAATTTCTGCCGAAGGTGGTTTCTTCGTTTCACATAAACCAACCTATTGTGGTACCTGTGGCTACGGATGCTGTGGCGGTCCCAAAATCTCTTGATGTCGTAAGAGCTTTGAAAATTTATGTCGCCAGAACGGCTCTTACTAGGAAGACAGAGGCTCTGTTTGTCCTGTATGCTTCCAACAAGAGTGGAAATCCTGCTTCTAAGCAAACTATTGAACGCTGGATTTGTAATATGATTCAGCAAGCTCATTCTTCGGCTGGGCTACCGTTGCCGAAGTCGGTGAAGGCCCATTCTACCAGGAAGGTGGGCTCCTCTTGGGCGGCTGCCTGAGGGGTCTCGGCACTTCAACTGTGCCGAGCAGCTACGTGGTCGGGTTCAAACACTTTTGCTAAGTTCTACAAGTTTGATACCCTGGCTGATGAGGATCTCATGTTTGCTCAATCCGTGCTGCAGAGTCGTCCGCACTCTCCCGACCGCTCTGGAGCTTTGGTATAGACCCCATGGTCCTTTTGGAGCCCCAGCATCCTGTAGGACGTAAGAGAAAATAGGATTTTAATACC